>NW_024756636.1:0-9288 GCF_018991925.1 Homarus americanus | reverse complement strand
ATGATTTAACCCCTGGAGAAGCTTACCTGTATGATGATTTAACCCCTTGAAGCTTACCTGTATGATGATTTAACCCCTGAGAAGCTTACCTGTATGATGATTTAACCCCTTGAGAAGCTTACCTGTATGATGATTTAACCCCTAAACTTAATTTGTATGATGCTTTAACCCTTCAAAAGCCTACCTGTGTGGGATGCCATCATCTCTTGAGAAGCTTTACCTGTAATAGATGATTTAACCTTGAGAAGCCTCTACTTGTATGATGTTTTATCAACCTTTACTTATAGCTTACTCTTGTATGATGATTTAACCTTGGAGAAGCTTACCTGTATGATGATTTTATCCCTTGAGAAGCTTACCTGTATGATGATTTAAGCCCTTGAGAAGCTTCCTTACCTGTATACAGATTTAACCCCTTGAGACGCTTACCTGTATGACGATTTGAATCCCTTGAGAAGCTTACCTTGCAGGATGATTTAATTCCCTTGGAGAAGCCTCTACCTGTATGATGATTTCTAACCCTTGAGAAGCCTACCTGTATGATGATTTAACCCTTGAGAAGCTTACCTGTATGATGATTTAACCCCCTTCAGAAGCTTACTCTGTATGATGATTTAACCCCTTGAGAATCCTACCTGTATGATGATTTCTAACCCTTGGAGAAGCTTTCTTTACTCTGTATGATGATATAACCCCTTGAGTAGCTTCCAATTTTATGATGATTTAACCCCTAGAGAAGATTACCTGGATGATGATTTAACCCCTATGAAGCCTATCTGTATGATGATTTAACCCCTTGAGAAGTTTTCTACTCTGTATGATGATTTATCCCTTGAGAGGCTTACCTGTATGATGATTTAACCCCTTGAGATGATTACTCGTATGGTGATTTAACCCTTGAGAAGCTTACCTGCATGATGATTTAACCCCTTGAGAGAAGCTTTCATCTGTATGATGATTTAACCCTTAAGAAGATTACCTGCATGGTGATTTAACCCCTTGAGAAGCTTACTCTGCATGATGATTTAACCCTTGAGAAGCTTACTCTGTATGATGATTTAAAACTTTGAGAAGCTTACGAGTATGATGATTTAGCCCTTGAGAAGCTTACCTGTATGATGAGTTATCCTCGAGAAGCTTGCTCTGTATGATGATTTAAATCCCCTTGAGAAGCTTACCTGTATGATGATTAAACCCTTGAGAAGCTTACCTGCATGATGATTTAACCCCTTGAGAAGCCTACCTGTATGATTATTAAACCCCATGAGAAGCTTACCTGTATGATGATTTAACCCCTTGAGAAGCTTACCTGTATGATGCTTTAACCCCTTCAGAAGCCTACCTGTATGATGATTTGACCCCTTGAGAAGCCTACCTGTATGATGATTTATCCCCTTGAGAAGCTTACCTGTATGATGATTTAACCCCTTGAGAAGCTTACCTGTATGATGATTTAACCCCTTCAGAAACCTACCTGTATGATGATTTAATCCCTTGAGAATCTTACCTGTAAGATGATTTAACCCCTTGAGAAGCCTACCTGTTTGATGAATTAACCCCTTGAGAAGCCTACCTGTATGATGATTTAACCCCTTGAGAAGCCTACCTGTATGATGATTTAACCCCTTGAGAAGCTTACCTGTATGATGATTTAACCCCTTGAGAAGCCTACCTGTATGATGATTTAACCCCTTGAGAAGCTTACCTGTATGATGATTTAAACCCTTGAGAAGCTTACGTGTATGATGATTTAACCTCTTGAGAAGCTTACCTGTATGATGATTTAACCCCTTGAGAAGCTTACCTGTATGATGATTTACCCTCTTGAGAAGCTTACCTGTATGATGATTTAACCCCTTGAGAAGCTTACCTGCATGATGATTTAACGACTTGAGAAGCTTACCTACATGATGATTTAACCCCTTAAGAAGCTTACCTGTATGATGATTTATCCACTTGAGAAGCCTACCTGTATGATGATTTAACCCCTTGAAAAGCTTACATGTATGATGATTTAACCCCATGAGAAGCTTACCTGTATGATGATTTAAACCCTTGAGAAGCTTACCTGTATGATGCTTTAACCCCTTCAGAAGCCTACCTGTATGATGATTTGACCCCTTGAGAAGCTTACCTGTATGATGATTTAACCCCTTGAGAAGCCTACCTGTATGATGATTTAACCCGTTGAGAAGCCTACCTGTATGATGATTTAACCCCTTGGGAAGTTTACCTGTATGCTGATTTAACCCCTTGAGAAGCCTACCTGTATGATGATTTAACCCCTTGAGAAGCCTACGTGTATGATGATTTAACCCCCTGAGAAGCTTACCTGTATGATGGTTAACCCTTGAGAAGCCTACCTGTGATGATTTAACCCTTGAGAAGCCTACCTGTATGATGATTTAACCCCTTGAGAAGCTTACCTGTGTGATGATTTAACCCCTTGAGAAGCCTACCTGTATGATGATTTAACCCCTTGATAAGCTTACCTGGATGATGGTTTAACCCCTTGAGAAGCCTATCTGTATGATGATTTAACCCCTTAAGAAGCTTACCTGTATGATGATTTAACCCCTTGAGAAGCCTACCTGTATGATGATTTAACCCCTTGAGAAGCTTACCTGCATGATGATTTAACCCCTTGAGAAGCTTACCTGTATGATGATTTAAACCCATAAGAAGCTTAGGTGTATGATGATTTAACCCCTTGAGAAGCCTACCTGTATGATGATTTAACCCCTTGAGAAGCCTACCTGTATGATGATTTAACCCCTTGAGAAGCTTACCTGTATGATGATTTAACCCCTTGAGAAGCTTACCTTCATGATGATTTAACCCCTTGAGAAGCTTACCTGTATGATGATTTATCCACTTGAGAAGCCTACCTGTATGATGATTTAACCACTTGAGAAGCTTACCTGCATGATGATTTAACCCTTTGAGAAGCTTACCTGCATGATGATTTAACCCCTTGAGAAGCTTATCTGTATGATGATTTATCCACTTGAGAAGCCTACCTGTATGATGATTTAACCCCTTGAGAAGCTTACCTGTATGATGATTTAACCCCATGAGAAGCTTACCTGTATGATGATTTAAACCCTTGAGAAGCTTACCTGTATGATGGTTTAACCCCTTGAGAAGCCTACCTGTATGATGATTTAACCCCTTGAGAAGCCTACCTGTATGATGATTTAACCCCTTGAGAAGCTTACCTGTATGATGATTTAACCCCTTGAGAAGCCTACCTGTATGATGATTTAACCCCTTGAGAAGCTTACGTGTATGATGATTTAACCACTTGAGAAGCTTACCTGCATGATGATTTAACGACTTGAGAAGCTTACCTACATGATGATTTAACCCCTTAAGAAGCTTACCTGTATGATGATTTAAACCCTTGAGAAGCTTACCTGTATGATGCTTTAACCCCTTCAGAAGCCTACCTGTATGATGATTTTACCCCTTGAGAAGCTTACCTGTATGATGATTTAACCCCTTGAGAAGCTTACCTGTATGATGATTTAACCCCTTAAGAAGCCTACCTGTATGATGATTTATCCCCTTGAGAAGCTTACCTCTATGATGATTTAACCCCTTGAGAAACCAACCTGTATGATGATGTAACCCCTTGAGAAGCTAACCTGTATGTTGATTTAATCCCTTGAGAAGCTTACCTGTATGATGATTTAACCCCTTGAGAAGCCTACCTGTATGATGATTTAACCCCTTGAGAAGCTTACCTGTATGATGATTTAACGCCAAGCTTACCTGCACGATGATTTAACCTTGAGAAGCTTACCTGTATGATGATTTATCACTTGAGAAGCCTACCTGTATGATGATTTAACCCCTTGAGAAGCTTACCTGTATGATGATTTAACCCCTTGAGAAGCTTACCTGAATGATGATTTAACCCCTTGAGAAGCTTACCTGTATGATGCTTTAACCCCTTCAGAAGCCTACCTGTATGATGATTTAATCCCTTGAGAAGCCTACCTGTATGATGATTTAACCCCTTGTGAAGATTACCTGTATGATGATTTAACCCCATGAGAAGCCTACCTGTATGATGATTTAACCCCTTGAGAAGCTTACCTGTATGATGATTTAACCCCTTGAGAAGCTTACCTGAATGATGATTTAACCCCTTGAGAAGCTTACCTGTATGATGCTTTAACCCCTTCAGAAGCCTACCTGTATGATGATTTAATCCCTTGAGAAGCCTACCTGTATGATGGTTCGCTTGTATGAAGCTTACCTGTATTATGATTTAACCCTTGAGAAAGCCTACCTGTATGATGATTTAACCCCTTGAGAAGCCTACCTGTATGATGATTTAACTCCTTGAGAAGCCTACCTGTATGATGATTTAACCCCTTGAGAAGCTTACCTGTATGATGATTTAACCCCATGAGAAGCTTACCTGTATGATGATTTAACCCCTTGTGAAGCTTACCTGTATGATGATTTAACCCCTTGAGAAGCCTACCTGTATGATTATTTAACCCCTTGAGAAGCTAACCTGTATGATGATTTAACCCCTTGAAAAGCTTACCTGTATGATGGTTTAACCCCTTGAGAAGCCTACCTGTATGATGATTTAACCCCTTGAGAAGCCTACCTGTATGATGATTTAACCCCTTGAGAAGCTTACCTGTATGATGATTTAACCCCTTGAGAAGCTTACCTGTATGATGATTTAAACCCTTGAGAAGCTTACGTGTATGATGATTTAACCTCTTGAGAAGCTTACCTGTATGATGATTTAAACCCTTGAGAAGCTTACGTGTATGATGATTTAACCCCTTGAGAAGCTTACCTGTATGATGATTTACCCTCTTGAGAAGCTTACCTGTATGATGATTTAACCCCTTGAGAAGCTTACCTGCATGATGATTTAACGAATTGAGAAGCTTACCTACATGATGATTTAACCCCTTGAGAAGCTTACCTGTATGATGATTTATCCACTTGAGAAGCCTACCTGTATGATGATTTAACCCCTTGAAAAGCTTACCTGTATGATGATTTAACCCCTTGAGAAGCTTACCTGTATGATGATTTAACCTCTTGAGAAGTTTACTCTGTATGATGATTTAACGCCTTCAGAAGCCTACCTTGTATGATGATTTAACCCCTTGGAGAAGCTTACCTGTATGATGATTTAACCCTTGGAGAAGCTTACCTATATGATAATTTAAACTCCTTGAGGAACTCACAGCATGTGTATGGATGATTTAAATCCCTTGGAGAAGCTACCTGTATGAATATTTAACCCCTGAGAAGCTTACCTGTATGATGATTTAACCCCTTATATTTAAGTATCTGTATGATGATGATATAACCCTGACAAACCTACCTGTATGATGATTTTAACTGCTTGAGTAGGTTTACCTGTATGATGATTTAACCTTGAGAAGCCTACCTGTATGGTGATTTAACCCTTGGAGAAGCCTACCTGTATAATGATTTAACCCCTTGGAGAAGCTTACCTATGATGATTTAACCCAAGGAGAAGCTTACCTTTATGATGATTTTACCCCATGAGAAGCTTACCTGTATGATGATTTATCGTCTTGAGAAGCTACCTGTAAGGATGATTTAGCCCTTGAGAAGCTTACCTATGATGATTTAACCCCTTGAGAAGCCTACCTGTATGATGATTTGGACCCTCAGAGAAGCTTACCTGCATGATGATTTAAACCCTTGAGAAGCTTTACGTGTATGATGATTTAACCCCTGAGAAGCTTACCTGTATGATGATTTAACCCTAAGAAGCTACCTGTATGATGGATTTAACCCCTTGGAGAAGCTTTTACCTGTATGATGATTTGAACCTTGGAGAAGCTTACCTGTATGATGCTTATTTAACCCTTGAGAAACTTACCTGTATGATGCTTTTAACCCCCTTCCGTAGCCTACTCTGTGTGATGATTTCCAATCTCTTGAGAAGCTTACCTGTATGATGATTTAACCCCTTGAGAAGCCTACCTGTATGACATTTAACCCCCATTTATAGTTTCTACCTGTATGATGATTTTAACCCCTTGACAGTTTCTACCTGTATGATGATTTATATCCCTTGAAAAGCTTATCTGTATACGATTTAAGCCCTTGAGTAGTTTTACCGTATGACATTTAACCCCTTGAGACGCTTACCTGTATGACGACGAACCCCTTGAGAAGCTTAACGGTATGATGATTTAACCCCTTGGAGAAGCCTACCTGTATGATGATTTAACTCCCTTGAGAAGCCTACCTGTATGATGATTTGAATCCCCTTCAGAAGCTTACCTGCATGATGATTTAACCCCTTGAGTAGCTTACCTGTATGATGATTTAACTCTTGGAGAATCCTACCTGTATGGTGATTTAACCCCTTCAGAAGCCTACCTTGTAGATGATTTAACCCCTTGAGAAGATTACCTGGTATGATGATTTAACCCCTTGGAGAAGCTTACCTATATGATAATTTAAACCCTTTGAGAACCTTACGTGTATGATGATTTAACCCCTTGGAGAAGCTTACCTTATGATGATTTAACCTCATGAGAAGTTTACTCTGTATGATGATTTATCCCTTGGAGAAGCTTACCTGTATGATGATTTAACCCTTGAGAAGCTTACCTGTATGATGATTTAACCCTGAGAAGTCTAATTTGCATGATGATTTAACTTTTAGTATAGTTTACCTGTATGATGATTTAACCCTTGAGAAGCCTACCTGTATGGGATGATTTAACTCTTGAGAAGCTCTACCTGTATGATGATTTAACCCTTTGAGAAGAAGCTTACCTGTATGTTGATTTAACCCTTGAGAAGCCTACCTGTATGATGATTCAACCCCTTGGAGAAGCTGCATCTGTATGATGATTTGAACCCCTTGAGATGCTTACCTATATGATGATTTATCCTCTTGAGAACCTTGCCTGTATGATGATTTAACCCCTTGAGAAGCCTACTGTATGATGATTTAATCCACTCTGAGAAGCCTACCTGTATGATGATTTAACCCTTGGAGAAGCTTACTCTGTATGATGATTTAATCCCCTTGAGAAGCTTCATATGTATGATGATTTAACCCTTGAGAAGCTTACCTGTATGATGATTTAAACCCTTGAGAAGCTTACGAGTATGATGATTTAACCCTTGAGAAGCTTACCCAAAGGATGATTTATCCTCGTGAGAAGCTTGCCTGTATGATGATTTAACCCCTTGAGAAGCTTACCTGCATGATGAATTAACCCTTTGAGAAGCTTACCTGTATGATTATTTATCCACTTGATATTTCCACCTATGATGATTTAACTTGAGAAGCTTACCTGTATGATGAATTAACCCCTTGAGAAGCTTACCTGTATGATGATTTAACCCTTGAGAAACTTACCTGTACGATGCTTTAACCCCTTCAGAAGCTTCCATCACCTGTATGATGATTTGACCCTTGAGAAGCTTACCTGTATGATGATTTCTTAAACCCTTGAGAAGCTTACAAAAAGTGATGATTTAACCCCTTGGAGAAGCTTACCTGTATGATGATTTAACCCCTTAAGAAGCTTACCTGTATGATGATTTAACCCTTGAGAAGCTTACCTGTATGATGATTTTAACCCCTTGAGAAGCTTACCTGTATGATGATTTAACCCCTTGAGAAACTTACCTGTATGATGCTTTTTTAACTCTTCAGAAGCCTACCTGTGTGGATGATTTGACCCTATGAGAAGCTTACCTGTATGGATGATTTAACCCCTTCAGAAGCCTTACCTGTATGATGATTTAACCCCTTCTGGTAGCTTTCATTTCCTGCATGATGATTTCTGTTCCCTTGAGAAGCTACCTGTATGATGATTTAACCCCTTGAGAATCCTACCTGTATGGGTGATTTAACCCTTCAGAAGCCTTTACCTGTATGATGATTTAACCCCTTGGAGAAGCTTACCTGTATGATGATTTAACCCCTTGAGAAGCTTACTCATATGATAATTCTAAACCCTTGAGAACCTTACGTATGATGAGATTTAACCCCTTGAGAAGCTTACCTTTATGATGATTTAACCCCATGAGAAGCTTACCTGTATGATGATTTATCCCTTGAGAAGCTTACCTGTATGATGATTTAACCTCTTGAGAAGTCTACCTGTATGATGATTTAACCTCAAGAAGCTTACCTGTATGATGAGATTTAACCCCTTGAGAAGCCTACCTGTATGATGATTTAAACTCTTTGGAGTAGCTCTACCTGTATGATGATTTAACCCTTGAGAAGCTTTTATCTGTATGTTGATTTAACCCCTTGAGAAGCCTACCTGTATGATGATTTAACCCCTTGAGAAGCCATTTCGTATGATTTAATTTAAATCCCTTGAGGCCACCATATGATGAGATTTATCCTCTTGAGAACTCTTGCCCAGCGATGATTTAACCTCTTGAGTAGTTTCCTCTACCAGTATGATGCCGATTTAACCACTTGAGAAGCCTACTTGTATGATGATTGTATGATATTTTAACCTTGAAAGCCTACCTGTATGATGATTTAACCCTTGAGAAGCTTACTCTGCGATGATTTAAACACTTGAGAAGCCTACCTGTAATGATGATTTAACCCCTGAGAAGCTTACCTGTATGATGATTTAAACCTTTGAGAAGTCTTTCTTGTATAGATATCGTTTTATAGGCAACCCATTGACGATTGACCAGCTTACATGTATGATGATTTAACCCCTTGAGAAAACTACCCTGTATGATGATTTAACCCTTGAGAAGCTTACCGTGCATGATGATTTAACCCTGAGAAGCTTACCTGTATGATGATTTAACCCCTTGAAGCATCCTACCTGTAGGATATTTAACTCCCTTGAGAAGTACCTGTATGATGATTACTCCCTGGGAAAGCTTCCTGTATGATGATTTAACCCTTTCAGAACCTACCTGTATGATGATTTAACCTTGAGAAGCCTACCTGTATGATGATTTAACCCTGAGAAGCAAACTACCAACCTGTATGATGATTTAACCTTGAGAAGTATGATGATTTCCACTCTGAGAATCTACACTTCGTATGATGATTTAACCTTTAAGGCTAAGCTTACCTGTATGATGATTTAACCCCCTGAGAAGCTCTACCTGTATGATGATTTAACTTGAGAAGCTTACCTGTATGATGATTTAAAACCCCGAGAAGCTTACCTGTATGATGATTTAACCTTGAGAAGCTTACCTGTATGATGATTTAACCCTTGAGAAGCCTTACCTGTATGATGATTTAACCCCTTGAGAAGTACT
>NW_024756635.1:0-18536 GCF_018991925.1 Homarus americanus | reverse complement strand
TAGATAACCAACTTTCGAAAATAGATTATCATGAAAACGAAATTTGTATCATAAAAATGGGAAATATCTACTTTCCGGGAAAGTTGGTTAGATAACCAAATTTGCGAAAATAGGATATCATAGAAACGGAAATTGTATCATAAGAAATGGAAATATCACTTTCCGGGAAGTTGGTTAGATTACCAAATTTGCCGAAATAGATTATCATAGAAACGAAATTTGTATCTATAAAAATGGAAATATCTACTTTCCGGAGTTTTAGATAACCAACTTTCCCGAAATTGATTATCATAGAAGGAAATTTGTATATAAAAATAGGAAATATCTGACTTTCCGGAAAGAGTTTCTTGAATATTCTTTCCAATAGATTATCATAAAAGCGAAATTTGTATCATAAAATGGGAAATATCTACTTTCCGGGAAAGTTGGTTAGATTACCAATTTCCGAAAATAGATATCATAAACGGGAAATTTATCATAAAAATGGGAAATATCTACTTTCCGGGAAAGTTGGTTAGATAGTAAATTTGCCGAAAATAGATTATCATAGAAAACGGGAAATTTGTATCATAAAAATGGAATATCTACTTTCCGCGAAGTTTCTTAGATAACCAACTTTCCGAAATTGATTATCATAGAAACGGGAAATTGTATCGCATAAAATGGGAAATATCGACTTTCCGGGAAAGTTGGTTAGATAACCAAATTTGCCGAAAATAGATTATCATAACAGAAGTACATAAAAATGAAATATCACTTTCCGGGAAAGTTGGTTTAATAACCAATTGCGAAATAGATTATCGTAAAACAGGAAATTTGTATCATAAAAATGGGAAATATCTACTTTCCGGAAAGTTGGTTAGATAACCAAATTTCCCGAAAAAGATTATCATAGAAAACAGGAAATTGTATCATAAAAATGGGAAATATCTACTTTCCGGGAAAGTTGGTTAGATAACCAAATTGCCGAAAATAGATATCTCATAGAAAACAGGAAATTTGTATCATAAAAATGAAATATCTACTTTCCGGGAAAGTTAGTTAGATTACAAATTTGCGAAAATAGATATCAGAAAACGGAAATTTGTATCATAAAAATGGGAAATATCGACTTTCCGGGAAGTTGGTTAAATAACCAATTTCGAAAATAGATTATCATAAAAACGGGAAATTTGTATCATAAAAATGGGAAATATCTACTTTCGCGAAAGTTTCTTAAATAACCAACTTTCCCGAAAATAGATTATCATGAAAACGGGAAATTTGTATCATAAAAAATAGAGGAAATATCTACTTTCCGCGAAAGTTTCTTAGATAACAACTTTCCCAAAATTGATTATCATAGAAACGGGAAATTTGTATCATAAAATGGGAAATATCGACTTTCCGGAAAGTTTGTTAGATAACCAACTTTGCCGAAATAGATATCATAGAAAACGGAAATTTGTATCATAAAATGGGAAATATCATTTCCGGGAAGTTGGTTAGATAACAATTGCCAATAGATATCATAGAAAACAGGAAATTTGTATCATAAAAATGGGAAATATCTACTTTCGAGAAGTTGGTTAGATAACCAATTGCCGAAAATAGATTATCATAAAACAGGAAATTTGTATCATAAAAATGGAAATATCTACTTTCCGGGAAAGTTAGTTAGATAACAAATTGCCGAAAATAGATTATCATGAAAAACAGAGAAATTTGTATCATAAAAATGGAAATATCTACTTTCCGCGAAAGTTTCTTAGATAACAAATTTTCCGAAAATTATCACCAAGAAAGCAGGAAATTTGTATCATAAAAAATGGGAAATATCGACTTTCCGGGAAAGTTTCTTAGATAACTAACTTTCCGAAAATAGATTATCATAGAAAACCAGGAAATTTGTATCATAAAAAATGGGAAATATCGACTTTCCGGGAAGGTTGGTTAAATAACAAATTTGCCGAAAATAGATTATCGTGAAAACGGGAAATTTGTATCATAAAAATGGAAATATCTACTTTCCGGGAAAGTTGGTTTAGATTACGGAATTGCCGAAATGAATTATCATAGAAAACGTGAAATTTGTATCATAAAATTGGGAAATATCTACTTTCCGGAGAAGTTGGTTAGATAACCAAATTTGCCGAAAATAGATATCATAGAAAACAGAAATTTGTATCATAAAAAATGGAAATATCTACTTTCCGGGAAAGTTAGTTAGATTACAAGTTGCCGAAAATAGATTATCATAGAAAAGCATTTGTATCATAAAATATAGGAAATATCGACTTTCCGGGAAGTTGGTTAGATAACCAAATTTGCCGAAAATATATCATAAAAACGGAAATTTGTATCATAAAAAGTGAAATATCTACTTTCCGCGAAGTTTCTTAAATAACCATTTCCGAAAATAGATTATCATAGAAAACGAAATTTGTATCATAAAAATAGAAATATCTACTTTCCCGCGAAAGTTTCTTAGATAACCAACTTTCCCGAAAATTAGTTATCATAGAAAACGAAATTTGTATCATAAAAATGGGAAATATCGACTTTCCGGGAAAGATTGGTTAGATAACCAAATTTGCCGAAAATGAATATCATGGAGTCCACAATTATTATTGTACAAATTGGCAAGATTTTAATTATTACAGGTGACAAGGTCCTGGTGTGCCTGGGTGACAAGGTCTAATTGTGTACAGGTGGCAGGTCTACAATTGTTGTACAGGTGACAAGGTCTACAATTGTGTACAGGTGACAAAAGGTCTACAATTATTGTACAGGTGACCAAGGTCTGAATTATTGTACAGGTGACAAAAGGTCCTGGTGTTATTGCAGTTGACAAGGATACAATTATTGTACAGGTGACAAGGTCCACAATTATTGTACAGGTGGCAAGGTCCACAATTATTGTACAGGTGACAAGGTCTAATTATTGTACAGGTGACAGGTCTACAATTGTTAGCCTGAGTGACAAGGTCTGAATTATTGTACAGGTGTGAATTCCCACAATTATTATTACAGGTGACAAAGGTCCGCATTGTACAGGTGGCAAGGTCCACAATTATTGTACAGGTGACAAAGGTCTGGTGTGTACAGGTGACAAAGATACAATTATTGTACAGGAGTGACAAAAGGTCCACAATTATTATTACAGAGTGACAAGTCCCTAATTATTGTACAGTTGTTCAAGGTCCTGTTATTGTTACAGGTGACAAAGTCCACAATTATTGTTACAGGTGACAAGGTCCCACATTGTTAACACAGGTGACAAAGTTACAATTATTGTTGCAGTGACAAGATACAGTGTTGTACAGAGTGACAGTGCAATTGTTGTACAGGTGACAAGGTCCACAATTTTGTACAGGTGACAAGGTCCTTGTTATTACAGTTGACAAGGTGCTTGTTGTACAGGTGACAAGGTCCACAATTGTTTTACAGGTGGCAAGGTCACAATTATAGTTACAGTTGACAAGGTCACAATTGTTGTACAGGTGACAAGGTCTACAATTGTTGTACAGGTGATAGGTCTGCAATTGTTCTGGTGACAGGTCTACAATTGTGTACAGGTGACAAGGTTTATAATTGTGTACAGGTGACAAGATTACATTGTGTACAGGTGATAGGGTCATAATTGTTGTGCAGTTGACAAGGGTCCACAATTATTGTACAGGTGAAGGTCCACAATTATTGTACAGGTGGCAAGGTCTAATTGTTGTACAGGTGACAGTTCTGATATTATTACGGGTGACAAGGTCACAATTTTGTACAGGTGACAGGTCCTTGTTGTACAGTTTTACAAGGTCACTGAGTATTGTACAGGTGACAAGGTCTAATTATTGTGTACAGGTGTGGTATGGTATTATTGTAGGTGATAAGGTCTACAATTATTGTGTACAGGTGACAAGGTCCACAATTGTTAGGCAGGTGACAGGGTCCATGATTGTGTACAGGTGACAAGGTCCTTGTTGTTGCAGTTGACAAGGTCTGGTTTTGTACAGGTGACAAGGTCTAGGTTATTGTACAGGTGATAAGGTCATGGCAATTGTTGTACAGGTGACAGTCCTAATTGTTTTGCAGGTGACAAGGTCTGATTGTTGTACAGGTGACAGGTCACAATTGTTTTGGTGACAAGGTCCTAATTATTGTACAGGTGACAAGGTCTGATTGTGTGTACTGGTGACAAGGTGTAATTGTTGTTTACAGTGTGGGGTTCACAATTATTGTACAGTTGACAAGGTCCTAGCAATTGTTGTACAGGTGACAAGGTTCACAATTTTGTGTACAGGTGACAAGGTCCTGGTGTTGTACGGGTGACAAGGTCTTTGTTGTACAGGTGACAAGGTCCTGTTGTTGTACGGGTGGCAAGGTCCTGGTGTGTACAGGTGACAAGGTCCTGGTGTGTACAGTTGACAGGTCCTAATTGTTGTACAGGTGACAAGGTATAATTGTTGTACAGGTGGCAGGTCAGGTGTTGTGCAGGTGACAAGGTCCTAATTGTTGTACGGTGAATAGGTCATAATTGTTGTACAGTTGACAAGGTCCTAATTATTGTACGGGTGACAAGGTTCACAATTATTGTACAGGTGGCAAGGTCATAATTATTGTACAGGTGACAAGGTCACAGTTATTTTACAGGTGACAAGGTCGTCTAATTGTTGCAGGTGATAAGGTCCACAATTGTTGCTGGTTGACAAGGTCATAATTGTACAGGGTGACAAGGTTCTATTGTGTACAGGTGACAAGGTCCTAGTGTGTACAGGTGACGAGTCTTTGTTGTACAGGTGACAAGGTCCTGGTGTTGTGCAGTTGACAAGGTCCTGGTGTGTATCTTGGTACAAGGTCACAATTATTGTACAGGTGACAGGGTCCTATTGTGTGCAGGTAATGGTCTGTTGTGTACAGGTGACAAGGTCCTGGTGTGTACAGGTGACAGTTCTATTGTGTACAGGTGACAAGGTCCACAATTGTGTACGGGTGGCAAGGGTCCTATGGTGTGTACAGGTGACAAGGTCACAGTTTTGTACAGGTGACAGGGTCTTGTTGGTGGTGACAAGGTCACAATTGTACAGGTGACAAGGTCCTGGTGTTGTACAGGTGATAAGGTCATAATTGTTGCATGTTGACAAGGTCTAATTGTTGTACAGGTGACAAGGTCCTATTGTGTCTGGTGACAGGTCTACAGTTGTTGGCCAGTGTAGGTCCTGATTAGCGAACGGTGACAAGGTGCACAATTGTTTTACAGTGACAAGGTCCACAATTGTACAGGTATTTTGGTCTAATTGTTAGCTGGTGACAGGTCATGATTTTGTACAGGTGACAAGGGTACATTGTTGTACAGGTGTGTGTGGGTTGACAAGGTCCTTGTGTTTACAGTTGACAAGGTCACAATTATTGTACAGGTGACAGATACAATTATTGTTACAAAGGTTAATACGGTTGACAATTATTGTACAGGTGACAAGGTCCCCTGGTATTGTACGCAGGGTGACAAGGTCCACAATTATTGTACAGGTGACAAGGTCCCTTTTATTGTACAGTTGACAAGGTCCACAATTATCTTGCGAGCTTTATGAGGTCATCACCAACTTCGGTGTCGCCTTTGATTCTCGGATATGTAAACTTTATTCGTATAAAACAAAGAAGCAGTTGATTCCTATCTTTAAAAACTTCATTGTACTGAACTGTGACAATCGAGAAAATAGCTCAGTGGTCATTGTTTTAGTTGATTGATAAATACTGAGGCATGATATTTTTTTTTTACTTTTTTTTTTGTATTCTGTCTGACCTTGGGGAGCTAAATTTAGGTTCTGGACCACACTTCTGGTATTAAATACTGCGTGTGTAAAATATAATTAGCTCAGGTAATATCTTCCATCAGTCCTTCAAATATTATGTAACAAGACTACACAGTTTCTTCTACTACTACTCTACAATTGTGTATTATTATTATTAGTAGTAGTAGTAGTAATGTATTATTATTATTGCTGCTGCTGCTGCTACTACTACTATAGTATGATCCTAGCTATTACAACGCTTCAATTAAAAGTTTGTGAATGAAATGTGAGGACAATATCTGCAAGTAGCCTACTTGCGTGAGTCGTAAATTCATCTGCAAATAGCAATATTGCTGCTCTTAGTTGTCCCAGTTGTCGCTGTTACACTAAAATCATTAATAAACTTTAGCACAACTAAATTATATAAAACAAACAGACAAATAATGGACGAAAATCTTTACGTTTTCGAAGAAGTTACGTGTCATATTGCCTATGACCACAAACCTTATACAGTTATGTCTTTCAATTTCTTTCATAACTTTTTTCATAAATGTTGTACTAATATTTGACAGGTATAATTATTAAGCAGCTACAAACAGAGGTACTACCGCCTGGAATATTGGAAGCATAATGTGTTTGTCTAATGGTAGACCCTCTGCCATATGGCACTTTAGAAATTGTATTAAGTCCCAGGTTGTGATCTGACTTTTCTGCCTCATTTACACACTTGCAGGGTCTCACTTGTTTCTTTTATTGGACAACACAACATGTAGTACTGTATATCGTTTCTCTCTTGATATATTTTCGTTTTGTATTTATCTATTATGTGTTATTATTATTATTATTATTATTATTATTATTATTATTATTGTGTATTATTTTTACTAATTTATTAATTTAATTAATTGTTGTAATAATAATATTAATATAAATAATAATAAGAATATTATATTATTATTATTAAATTTTCGCCTCAGGTCTGATGTGGGTCAGTGATATACTTGCGTAAAAAAAACAAAATAATTAAATACAAAAAAAAAAAAACCTTTCTTATCAATTGTACATTTTGAGAAATCAGAGAACCAAAAACAAATGTTGTATTAAACTAACGCACACATGTCTAGCCTAACCAACTTAACCTGTGGACTCTTAGGTTTAGCCATACGATGGGACACCTGTCCTAGTGCTATTAGAACACGTATAATGTAATCAAGCTTTTGTTAGTAACCTAACTCAAGATTACGAATATTTAATCTCATCAAACCAATGTCAATACAGAGAAATTAAAAAGGTGTTCAGTATTCAATAAATTCACAGATTAGACCATTGTCTAGTATTCACACAGTTCCTTATAGACACATATTATTCATGAGGGAACTGTATACATCATCGTTGTAGTGATATAAGTTGCTTACATACACCACCGTAACGATATGTAGGACACTCACTACGTATAGCATTAACAAAATCTAAGCACTGCAACCTTCGCCATCCCTCCTTACACCTCCACACCTGTGGCTCCGTCACCACTCAACACACCTCCACACCTGTAGAAGCCGTACCCTCAACACACCTCCACACCTGTCAGGCCGTCACCCTCAACAACCTCCACACCTGTGGCTCAGTCACCTAATACCTCCACACCTGGGCTCCGTCACCCTCAACACACCTCCACACCCTGTAGGCTCATTCCTCAACACACCTCCCACACGCAAGCTCGTCCCATTCAACACACCTCCACACCACCTGTAGGCTCCGTCACCACTCAACACATCTACACACCTGTAAGCTCGTTACCACTCACACACACACTACACACCTGTGAGCTCCGTCACCAGTTAAGGTCAGAGATCAGCCTAAGGAAAAAAAAATATGTGGGTGATGTATTTTTTTATGTATTACACAGCGCATTACCTGTACGGTTCACCATATTGAGGACGGCGTGTGGTGGGGTAGTGTGGTGAGTGGTGGGTGGTGTGTTAGTGGTAGTGGCGGTGGTGGTGGTGATGTTGGTGACGTGTTGAGTAGTGGTGGTAGTGGTGTGGCAGTGTTGAATAGTGGTAATTGAATGAGTGGTGGTGGCTTGTGGTGTTGAGTGGTTGTCGCGGTGGTGGTGGTGTGAAAAATGATTATTGTGACACTTTCTGACTTGTGTCGGCGTGGGCCACACTAGGATGGGGGGGTACTGAGTTACATCCGCCTCTCCTGCCCGACTGATGGATGAGGTTTTCCGAGGTAACTTTAACGGTCCCCACTGCACAAACGCACACGTGCAGTCTGTCAATCACACACACACAGACAAACACACACACACACACACAGTTATTGACGTATAATCCCAGCTTATAATTAGACAGAAATTTAGTGGGAATTTATTTTTTGCCTCTACACCGGTGAGATATAAAAAAAATAACTGCACACAACACATATCCGGCCTAATGCCGCGTCATGGCAGTGCTTCACGGTAGTTATGTAAGAGCAAATAATAACTAATAACTCTCCCTACATAGTAATTACAATGTTATTATTGCTGGATTAGTCTTCCTTATTATTGTTTTATTTATTATCATTATCAATATTGTAGTTATTGTTATCATTATCAGTATCATTATTATCGCTATTGTTATTATCAACGACAGATGGGTGTTCGCCTTGCAACCAACAGAAAGCTAGTTCGATTCTCGGCCAAGGAGGATCGGGTTCCTACCTACAGTATATTGTGTGTACACTAACACTACATCTACTACTGCTAACGCCACTATCACTAGGTAGTAGGCAGCCATCATACGGAGGTACTACCGCCTGGGAAGATATTGGAAGCATAATGTGTTGTCTAATGGTAGACCCTGCTGTCATATGGCATCACAAAGTGTGACCAAGTTCAGGTTGCTGATCTGACTTTCTGCCTCATTTACAATTGCAGGGTCTCAATTGTTTCTCTTACTATTGACAACACAACATACATATATTGTTTCTCACTATTGATATTTTTATTTTTATTATTATTATTATTATTATTATTATTATTATTATTATTATTATTATTATTATTATTATTATTACCTCCCAGGCCCCGATGTGGGTCAGTGACCTGTGCCCTGGTGGCTAATCCCCGTAAAAAAAAAAAAAAAAAAAAAAAAAAATATATATATATATATATATATATATATATATATATATATATATATATATATATATATATATATATATATATATATATATATATAAATTCTGAACTTCTACTCAGTCTGTACTCACCCCAAGCAGCGCTTGGTATTTTCTTTTCCCTTGTGGTTATCAGCATATATATATATATATATATATATATATATATATATATATATGTATATATATATATATATATATATATATATATATATATAATATTGGTCAAGTGGGTGTAAAAATGTGTGTGTGTAATAGTAATCTTTTCACATCCGTCAGTAAAGTCAACAAATATCAACCAACTAAACGAAACACGGGACAAACTACTTTGTAAACTTAACTTCCGATAAACAAAGATTAAAAAAATAAAACTCATTCTCACAATTGTTTAATCGACATACTAAATAATAATATACAGTAATATTGTTATTAAATCCGTCAATAAAATAGTGTGTCATAATGTATCAGCCATGCTAAACATAAGTCGTCTTATTAAATATAATATACACTTAATAGCGTCTTAATACCATATACCACATCATTATTATCATTGTAAATATTCGATGATGCAATAAAACAAAATAATTAGTTAACATAATTATCACATCATTATCACTTACTCAAAATATTACACAATAAACACAAAAAAACAAAAACAGAATCACTTACAGAAAATATTCTATTATAAAACAATATTTACTCACCGCTCGAGAACGACGCTGTGATTGGCTGAAGAAACGGAGTGAATATTTCCCGTAAAAAGACTTAGGATGCAGTATGCCAAGTATGCTGGTAGTATGCCGTTTATTAGCATACTCCACCTGCCTGCTTCTCGTAAATACCTTAACTTCCTTCCTTCTCAACAACAATTAACTAACACTGAGATAATTAGATGTACTATACTGAGATAATTACCTGTATTAAACTGAGATAATTACCTGTGTTATACCGAGATAATTACCTGTATTATACTGAGATAATTACCGGTACTATACCGAGATAATTACCTGTATTATACTGAGATAATTACCTGTATTAACTGAGATATACCGAGATAATTACCTGTATTATACTGAGATAATTACCGGTACTATACCGAGATAATTACCTGTATTATACTGAGATAATTACCTATATTATACTGAGATAATTACCTGTATTATACTGAGATAATTACCGGTACTATACCGAGATAATTACCTGTATTATACTGAGATAATTACCTGGCAGACTCTTATATAGAATCAGAGAACAAATCTGCTAACGTTTTTTAGGAAAGTCTTCGAGGTAGTAGATAATGACGAAAATTACGATGTTATTTACTTAGACTTTAGCAAAGCATTTGACAGAGTATCGCATCAGAGGCTTCTGAGAAAAATTAAGGCTCATGGTGTCGAGGGGAAAGTTTTAAATTGGATAAAATCATGGCTCGCCGATAGAACGCAGAGGGTCAGCGTAGATGGTGTTAAATCTGAGTGTGGCCGTGTAACCAGTGGGGTTCCCCAGGGGTCAGTACTAGGCCCACTCTTGTTCATAACCTACATAAACGATCTAGATACTGGGATCAGCAGTGACATAAGCATGTTTGCGGATGACACCAAAATAGGGCGGCAAATTAATTCAGGGCAGGATGCAAATGCATTACAGGAGGATCTAAATAAACTGCAGGGGTGGTCTGAAAAATGGCAAATGAAATTCAACACCAGCAAGTGCAGCGTACTTAATATTGGAAGAACAAATACTTACAATGTATACAGCCTAACAACATCAACCTAGAGAAGTCGACTTGTGAGAGAGACCTAGGGGTACTTGTAAGCCCGGACCTACGGCCTAGAAAACAGAGCGTTAATGTTCAAAATAAGGCAAACAGAGTACTGGGTTTTATATCTAGAAGTGTAAGTAACAAGAGTGCAGAGGTCTTATTGCAACTATATCTTGCGCTAGTCAGGCCACACCTCGATTATGCGGTTCAGTTCTGGTGCCCCTATTATAGAATGGATATCAATTCACTAGAGTCGGTGCAGCGAAGAATGACAAAAATGATTCCGGGACTTAGAAACCTTCCATATCAGGATAGGCTAAAGAAACTTAACTTGCATTCCCTAGAAAGACGAAGAGTGCGGGGAGATATGATAGAAGTATTTAAGTGGGTGAAAGGAATCAATAAAGGGGATATAGATAAAGTTCTTATAATATCCGAGCAGGATAGGACTCGGAGCAACGGATTCAAGTTGGATAAGTTTAGGTTTAGGGGGGAGATAGGAAGAAACTGGTTCACAAATAGAGTGGTGGACGAGTGGAACAAGCTTAGCAACTTTGTAGTACGTGCTGGAACGCTGGAAAGTTTCAAAAGGAGGCTAGATAGATTCATGGATGATAGAGAGTGGTAGTAACTCTCGACAGGAGCTGCCATGCACAGGCCAACCGGCCTATTGCAGACTCCTTATTTTCTTATGTTCTTATATGTTCTTATGTCTCCTAACATAAATGACGTCACCCATGGTAAAGGTGTACATAATTGCATCACCACATTCCTAACTGTTCATGGTGATGAAAGGCACAGATACACCACATTTCTTGACCTAAAAGCTGCATTTGATATTGCCAATAGGCAACTGATATTGTACGATCTAGCCAAAATGGATATAGGAGGTCGGCTGTTACACTGGATAAGTGGTTACCTAACCAACAGAAGGGCTGCTGCACTGTTTCAGGGTAACAAAAGTGAAGTTAAAGATATGCAACTTGGCATCCCCCGAAGGTGGAGTAGTTAGTCCTACTCTGCTTAATGTTCTTATGAAAGCATTATTAAATTCAATACCAGACAACCTCAGCAATATCACAATCAGCTATGCTGATGATATTCTTGTACATACTAAAACTCATCGTGAAATGCAAACCACCCTGAACCATGTACACGCAGCCTGTGAGAACCTCGGTCTTATTATCTCCACTGAGAAAACTAAGGTGTTCAACAAACAAGCTGGTAACCGCAAACGCGGCCCCGCCAAGTTCAAGATAGGTAACAACACTATTGACTATGTCTCTTCCTTTAAATATCTTGGTGTTTCCGTCCCTTGTACCCTACCTGCCATACAACAGCTAACCCGCCAGTGTACTGACAGACTGAGACCTCTTAGAAGTGTAGCGGGGTACAGCCCGCACTATGGTGCAAAAATTAGCATTGTTAAAACAATATACCTGGGCTATATAAGATCTCTGATAGATTACCACGCACCAGCCCTGGTCCTTCGTGACAGGAAAGGCGTTGACAAGCTCGGGAAAATGCAAAATAAAGCCCTCAAAATTATCCTAGGATGTCCCATGAGCACTAAAGTACTTAATGTGAGGAAAGAACGAGATATACCCAGGCTATTGCGTGGTGATCGTGATAATATTGGTTCCTTAAAATTGCTAGAATGTATGGATAATAGGACTAGTGAAACGAAATGGATCCAAACTACAGCTACACATATAAAGATGTTTGGACTCGACCATCTGTACAAAGTTGAGACGTAACACCACTTCCTTCCACCCTGGCGGACAGTTCCCTTCGATATCACAATACCGACATATCCATCTAAAAGATTAATTAAACGAAGTATTTATCTCCAACACACTGCCAAAATGAGAGCTCTTGAACACACACACACTCTACAGACTGATGATAAGATCACACAGACCATCTACACTGATGGATCTCTTAACACCGCCTGTGGGAGGGCTGGAAGTGCTATCGTTGTGACTCAACCTAACGGTAATTCAATTGAAAAGGGAGTTAGAATTAACAATTGGGCCTCCACTCTACAAACTGAATTAGTTGCCATACTCACAGCTATAAAATTTATTGAAACCACTGTTACTGACAGTCTCATCATCACTGATTCTCTATCCTCACTACTTGCACTTGACACCCTCAACTTCAAGTTGTCACGCACTTCTCTCTGAAGCCAGATACAAGTATGTGTACCTTGTTGACCGGGGTGTCAAGATCAAACTGTCAACAGTGTGAAATTGCACAAAACTTTATCTCTAATGGCAAGATAGCTGACATATTAAGATTGTGTCCACTTGTATGCACTCATTAGCTGTATCAGTTCCCATGTACAGAACCAAACACACAATATGCTTGAATATCTCTCACGCAAATGTTAATAACAAAGCGTGCTGTCAGACATACTGCTTCACACTCCTGTACTCACACAGTTGCGAATAAGTTACTCTCTATGTATAGAAATAAACAAAGAATATATTTGAAATACTCTGTAACATTCAATGCCATAATATCCTGATCACTGGGGTTAGTTATACTGACCCTTCGTGAACTCTACTCTGTAATCCTTTCGCGCTACCGCTCGCAGGATGAATATGGGGTGCGCAATAAACTAGCCGCCGTAAGTGGCAAAAATTTTAATTGCCACCACCACCACCACCACCAACAACAACAACAGTCCCACCACACCACCACCACCAACAAAAACAGTCTCCACCACACCACCACCAATAATCTCCACCACATCACCAGTCTCCACCACACCACCAGTCACCAATGCACCAACAGTCTCCACCACACCACCAGTCACCACCACACCACCAGTCTCCACCACATCACCAGTCTCCACCACACCACCAGTCTCCACCACACACAATCCCATCCACAACCACCAGTCACACCACCAGTCTCCACCACCAGTCTCCACACCACCAGTCTCCACCACACACCAGTCATCACCACACCACCAGTCACCACCACACCACCAGTCTCACCACACCACCAGTCTCCACCACACCACCAGTCACCACCACACCACCAGTCACCACCACACCATCAGTCTCCACCACACCACCAGTCACCACTGCACCGGTCTCCACCACACCAACAGTCTGCCACACCACCAGTCACCACCACACCATCAGTCTCCACCACCACCAGTCACCACTGCACCCAGTCTCCACCACACCACCAGTCACCACAGTCGCCACCAGTCTCCACCACACCACCAGTCACCACCACACCACCAGTCTCCACCACATCACCAGTCATCACCACACACCAGTCACCACCAGTCACCACCACACCACCAGTCTCCACCCACCACCAGTCACCAATGCCAACAGTCTCACCACACCACCAGTTCACCACACACCACCAGTCTCCACCACACCTCAACACCACACCAACAGTCTCCACCACACCACCAGTCACCACCACACCACCAGTCTCCACCACACCACCAGTCACCACCACACCAACAGTTCCACCACACCACCAGTCACCACCCACAACAGTCTCCACCACACCACCAGTCACCACCACACCACCAGTCTCCACCACACCACCAGTCACCACCACACCACCAGTCACCACCATACCACCAGTCACCACCACACAAAGTCTCCACCACACCAACAGTCACCACCACCCACCAACAGTCTCCACCACACCACCAGTCCCACCACACCAACAGTCTCCACCACACAGATCTCCACCACACCAACAGTCTCCACCACCACCAGTCTCCACCACACACCAACGTCTCCACCACCACAGCTCACCACCAACAGTCTCCACCACACCAACAGTCTCCACCACCCAACAGTCTCCACACCACAGTCACCACCACACCACCAGTCCCCACCACACCACCAGTCTCCACCACACCACCAGTCACCCCACCACCAGTCTCCACCACAACAATCACCACCACACCAACAGTCCCCACCACACCACGTCACCACACCACCAGTCCCACCACACCAGTCACCACCACACCAACAGTCTCCACCACACCACCAGTCACCACCACCAACAGTCCCACCACCACCAGTCACCACCACACCACTAGTCTCCACCACACCACCAGTCACCACCACCACCAGTCACCACCACCACCAGTCACCAATCTCCACCACACCAACAGTCACCGCCACACCAACAGTCTCCACCACACCACCAGTCTCCACCACACCACCAGTCTCCACCACACCAACAGTCTCCACCACACCAACAGTCTCACACCACCAACAGTCCACCACAACAGTCTCACCCACCAACAGTCTCCACCACACCACCAGTCCACCACACCGTCAACCACCACACCACCAGTCTCACCACACCACCAGTCTCCACACACAGCTCTCCACACACCAACAGTCCCCACCACACCACCAGTCTCACCCCACACCACCAGTCTCCACCACCACCAGTCACCACCACACCACCAGTCCCACCACACCAACAGTCACCACCACCACCAGTCTCCACCACACCACCAGTCACCACCACACCACCAGTCACCACCACATCACCAGTCTCCACCACACCACCAGTCTCCACCACACCAACAGTCTCCACCACACCACCAGTCACCACCACACCACCAGTCACCACCACATCACCAGTCTCCACCACACCACCAGTCTCCACCACACCAACAGTCTCCACCACACCAACAGTCTCCACCACATTACCAACAATTTATCTACGAATATTAAGTTTAAATTGATTACATTTCAGTTTATAAACTAACATTCAAGATATTTTCATTTACTTTTTCAATTTAATTGAACCCATTTTTTTATATTAAATTATTTTGTTTAAAAATTAAAATTTTTAAGTAAATTACAGTTAAAAATAATATTCTGTTTATACATGATTACATTATATATAATATTTGTAACTCGTACTACTACTACTACTACTACTACTACTACTACTACTACACACACACACACACACACACACACACACAACAAACTGTAACATTACAACGCACGCAGCATAGCCTTTTGCCTCGTAAATGGAACAAAATTTTAATAAAAAAACTATTATCGATCATATGTGGTGATAATATGAACTCTGAAGCTACCTCCTATAAACACAGAGATGCAGCTGGACTCTTAACTCTGACTCTTACCCAAACATCCCTTATCTTAACATCCACCCCGGGTATACACTCCTCTTACCCCATATTCTATAAAAATAAAACACTTACGACAATTTCTCCTCGTAACTAGAGACAAAGGTATCTATCTCACGTGGAGTGTCAGAGCACTTTTGAGGGCATTGTTGTCACCATCTTTGTGTTCATAATTTAATTTAGCCCAATTTTGGACGTTTTTAAATCGTAAGGTTAGGGAAAATAATTAGGTTAGAGTTTTTGAGAATTCCACAAAGTAGTGAACTTCAGATACGATAAATATAGGATGCAAAGCGGCGAAGGTTTTGCACTAAGACTGTAGATTGAGCAGATGCGTTATCGCGAGCTCTGAGGAAAAAATTACTTCAGCTGAGGTCACACTGGAGTTTCTACCCAAAATAAATCCAACGTAAAGTTGATTTTTCAACGAACTCTTCAAGTTGTCTCTCCAGCGACAACTTATTTTTTGTCGTAAGTGGGACGATACGGAGCGTCTGAAAACCCACAGTGCGGTGGGTTGTCATTTGCTATAGAGAGTCTATTGTATTAATAGAATTTACACCGTTCTTATTTTTTCTTATTTATGGTAAAATGTGCAAAATATATAAAAAGTGTATTTCATTAACAAAACACTAGCAAGACAGTCATAGTAAATAAAAGATAATAATAATAAGATTACATCATTTGACTCTAGAGTACTTGTGTCACTATTGTAAACAAACATTGCTTGGACGCTACAATCGTTTCTTTTTCGTCTTGGTCTGCTTTAACAGGACCACATCTCATGAAGTGTTAATGCTGCCATAAAACATACAATTGAAGTCTCCTGCTCTCCAACTGAGCACAAACTTAGACACGCGAGCTGGGCGCCTGGTCGATGGTTCGTTTTCTCCCGGTGACCAGTGTGGATCGGCCGTTGACTTATTGCCTGTGGATGAAATGTTATTGTGATTTATTGCACGAAAACTCTAGTGTGGCTGATGCTTTATGGATCACTGAGGCTCTGGGAGGTGTGTGTGTGTGTGTGTGTGTGTGTTTCGGTGCTGAGGCAGTGGAGGGCTAAATATTTGACCTCTCTCTCTCTCTAGTCTTCTTCATCTTCTTTAATCTTCTTTAACTTGTTCTTGTTCTATTTCTTCTTTAAATTGTTCCTCTTCTTTAATATTTCTCTTCTTCTTTAATCTTCTTCTCCTCTCCTCTCTCCTCTTCAGCTCCACGCACCAGACAGTTCCAACACTCATTACACACTGTTCTGAAGACTTTTTCTGGGCTCTATAATAATACCTCGCTTTAGTTACTTACACAATAAGACTTCACTGTGTTTTAATTAGTTCTCCAGTAAGATATACTATACGATGTTCATATTTCCTATTAAGTGTTGGAAACCTTCACATACATATAAGACTCATGTTTGTACAGTTTCCGGTTTTTTAAAATACTTCATGAGACTCAACCTCTACTGTACATTGTTTCTCGAATATAAAGGAACAATTATCATATTTATTGAGATCTCTCGTAAGTAATTATCTTAATAATTATAGCTAAATAATTCTAACGCCTTATTGCGGTCATTAGGTGACATGTGATGTGATGGGTGTGATCATTATACTCTCTGGCTGCCATATATGTAATTATACCTGAATAATAACGTTAAAGTTTATACTTGAACTTTATTAATCAGCTCACAGACCAAACCTTCCTGAATTATACCCATAATCATTCTAATTAATCACTCCTTGAGTAATCAGCTTTTTGGCCCTATTGTAATATTCTAATTAATCACATTTTATATTTCTAAATATCTTTAATCTTATTATCTATAACTGTAATTTTCCATGGCAAAATTGAAAGTTTTGCACTGGTTAACTATGACGTGTTGATGGTGTGTGGAATCTTGTTGGAGTCTATTGTATTGACCTTTCTAGTCCATATTATTATGACTTCGACTCTCCTATTATATTATTATTGACCTCTGACCTGCCTATCATATTATTATTATTGCATCTAACCTTCCAATTATATTATTATAGACTTATGACCTTCTTCCATATTATTGACCTCTGACCTTCCTATTATATTATTATTGACCCATGACCTTCTTATTCAATTATTGCTGCCCTGTGACCTTCCATTTTATTATTATTATTGACTTCGACCTTCCATTTATATTATTATTGACCTCTGACGTTCTATTCTATATTTCATTAACCTTTGACCTTCCTATTCTATATATTCTGCATTATTGACTCCTAAGGTGCTGCCGCCCAGGAAGATATTGGGAGTACTTATGTTTTGTCTAATGGTGAACCCTGTGCCATATGGCATACGAAGTTTGCCAAGTTCAGGTTGTTGATCTGACTTTCTGTCTATTTACACAATTGCAGGTCTGAATTGTTTCTCTTAATATTGACCTTTAAAATACATATATTGTTTCTCACTTTTGATCTTTTTAATTTTTGTATTTCTTTATTAAAATTATTATTAGTGTTATTATTATTATTATCATTATTAATTTTATTAGTTTTCTTTTTCAATTTTGTATTTCTTATTATAAATTTTATTTACTGTGAATTATTATTATTATTATTATTATTATTATTATTATATTATTATTATTATTATTATTATTATTATTATTATTATTATTATTATTATTAATATTCGTATTATTATTATTATTATTCTA
>NW_024756634.1:0-40395 GCF_018991925.1 Homarus americanus | reverse complement strand
TATGGGTCAGTGACCTGCGCCCGGGCGCACTAATCGCATGAAAAAAAAAGTTGAGGAACAGTCGAGATAATCTGTTCTCCAGTTACTCATACTGTTATGTAAATTATAGTAAAGAAGTGAAGTTTCTAACTTAATTAGAACAGCATTTACAGACTCCAGTAGTTTAGACTCAAGGAAAACATCCCAGCACCCAGAAATGTTCTGGGGAAGTGGGCTAGTGTCCGTCTGTGCTAGTGTATAGTTTAGACACTCGGAAACTTTCCCAGTAACCGGAAAAGATTCCGAGGATAGGGAATTTTTCCAGGTTTGAGAAAGTCGTCTGGTTAGCCGGAAATCTCTCATCCCCGGAAGTGCTCTGCACCAATTGTTCTGGCTAATGGGGAGATCACTTATACTGTACATGAATTTGAAATGTGACACCAGTAGTTCTCTGAGCTGTTACTTGGTTTTGGTTACCCTAATGCACACTACAGGTTAGTAGATTATCTCTACTAAGACAGTGGCTTGTGTAAACAGGTGTTTGGTAGAGTCATACTGGATAACAACCCTTTTCACATCTGACCCATGGATATGAGCTCAGAATTCAGTGATGAGAGGCAAGCATGCTATCTCCAATACAATAATTAATTAATTTATTTTCACAGCACTGTATA
Source organism: Homarus americanus (assembly GCF_018991925.1). Taxonomy (NCBI): domain Eukaryota; kingdom Metazoa; phylum Arthropoda; class Malacostraca; order Decapoda; family Nephropidae; genus Homarus; species Homarus americanus. The sequence continues at coordinate 39,742 of NW_024756634.1, read as the reverse complement.
CTATACTCCATTTTTCTTGCTTTATTGAGATAAACCATTGAACTTTTTGTAATGTCAATACAGTTAAGGAAAGGATTTTTTTTAATATTCAGGCCAAGAAATCAGATACTCTTAGGGTGAGTTACATGTACCATCAAGGAGTTGAGGTGGAAGGTTCTAAACAAACAGTATTTCTTTAAAATATATAAATAAATAAACAAATAAATAAATAAAATATAGTAAAATAAATTTTTTTTAAAAATATCATAAATGGTAATGCACTCAAAACTGTAACTAACAAAATAAACTAAAACAAAAAATACAAAAATACTGCATATCACGATTTACTCTGAAAGAAGCCTTCCGAGATATCTTTAAAACAATTCAATCACCAAAAAGTTTGTTAAAATATCCTAATTTACTTCAAGTGAAGCTTTCGGAGATATTTTTTGAATGAAACAAAGAGATCGACTAAAATACTGTATATTGTACACCGCTGTACAAGTAAAGTGATCCCTCGTTTAACGAACGCCTCGGTTAACGAATTACCTTCCATAAGAATATTCAATTCGGTTAACAAAAAAAATTTGGTTAACGAAATCCTTACGAAATCGTGTCAACACGTTTTTGCCTGCTCACCAGCTGTAGTATTAGTCCGCCAATACAGTAATCTGTTTTAGGGCTTAAATTCGTTACCATTTGAGTAAATATCAAGAAGGTTGTATTATTCAATAATTTTCCAAGTCTTATATTAATTTTTTTAGTCATTTTAACAATTATTCAACATAATTGAAGTACAAGGAACTAGTTTTTAGCGTGCCAAACAGCCACTTGACTCACCCAGAATGGCATCAGCTTGTGTCTCTGCTCAGTGGAGGAAGCATCTTGCTTGAGACTCTCTTGAACATAAACTATTTTTACAGTTTTACAGTACAATTATTGGTCATTCTGAAATTTATTTTACATACAGTATTACCCCGCCTAACGCGGTTTCACTTAGCGCGTTTTCGCATATACGCGGTGCCTTGCCAGAGCTGAACTTTCACTTAACACGGATTTTTTCCACATATACGCGGTGAGTGTCCGGCTCGAGATGCTATTTTTAGATTTTGCCCACGCGCCACGTGCCACCCGCCCGCCTGCCTGCCTGCCTCTCCCTCCTCCTCCCTCCGCTTGGGCAAGCCGCGCGGTAAGGTTGCGCAGTGTGTGTCTTTGTTGCGTTATCACTGACGTCATATGACGTATCAGACCTGTGATTGGCCATGCATCCCTACCCCCCTCTGCTGCTAGCTGTAATTGGCTTAAAGTATTATGACGTGTCCACCCGGGGGAGGGAGGGAGGGAGGAAAGACGACGCTTGACCTAGCCGCGGCAGTTTCATCCCTCAAGGCCACTCCGTGTAAACGCGCATCCATTGTTCCGTAAAATGGCTTCCGCCGGACCACCATCGCCCCCAGAGAGAGACCTTTCCTTACCTGGACCCAGCGGCACTAAGCCAAAGAAGACACGACGTTCATTAAGCTACGAGGTGAAGTACCAAATTGTTCAAGATTTGGAGAAAGGAAGACGGCAAGTTGATCTCGCGCGCCAGCATGGCGTCAACGAATCTACGATTCGTACGATCAAGAAGGATGCAGCCAAGATCAAAGAGCACATGAAAATCACAAAGTCTGCAGGTGCTTCATCTATCAGGTATTGCCAGAACAGGGTGCTGGCAAAAGTGGAAAATTTGCTGGCGAGTTATTTGGTGCGTCAGGCGCGACGCAACATGGCGGTGGACACGCGCTCAGTGCAGGAGTACGCACGTGAGCTATACGCAGCAGTGACACGTAAACTGGGAATTGCAGAGCCCAAACCCTTCAATGCTTCCTCTGGTTGGCTGCATAGGTTTAAGAAGAGGAACAAGGTCACCAACATCAGCATTGGTGGTGAGGAAGCGAGTGCTGACCGTGCGGCGGCTAGAGATTTTCCTCCGTTTTTACGTGAGATTATGGAGGAAGGACAGTACAGTGACGACCAGGTGTTTAACATGGACGAATCTGGTCTTTTCTGGAAAAAGTTACCTTCCAAGACCTTCGTTGTCCAGTCTGCCAGCAAGGTAAGGGGTCGGAAGTTGCAGAAGGAACGCATCACCGTCCTGTTTACCACCAATGCCTCCGGTACCTGTAAACCAAAGTTATCGGTGATTCACAAAGCCCGCAAGCCGCACGCCTACAAGAATATGGACATTAACAAGCTTAATGTCCACTGGCTAACCGCACGTAAGGCGTGGATGTCCTCTTCTCTGTCCCTCTTCTGGTTTGACAACTGTTTTGTTCCTGACGTGCAGAAATTCTGCGAGCAACAGAATGTTCCATTCAATATTTTGTTGCTCCTTGACAACGCACCTGGACACTCGCCCCTACTTATGGATCGTCACCCCAACGTAAAAGTGGTCTTCCTTCCTCCCAACACTACGTCATTAATCCAGCCCATGGACCAGGAGTTGATCTGCAATGTGAAAGCTGCGTACTCTGCAAAGAAGTTCAAGCTCCTGAACGACTCTACCAACACCAAGGATGAGTTGCGTAAGCTGGGTGACACCGACAGCGAGAGCAAAAGCGACGAGGACAAGGAACAAGAGGCGGTGACTCAAGAACTTCTCGTCAAACAATTTTGGAAGAAGTTTAACGTTAAACAAGCTGTAGACTTCTTGGTGGAGGCATGGGATCTGCTGACTATTGCTACGATTCGTCACGCATGGAGACATGTGTTGCATGGCATACCAGGTGAGAGGAGGAGTGAACCTGTGACTGGTGAGGTTCAGACTGTTGCAGTAGCAGTGGACCTTGCCAGAGAAGCTGCGCTCAATATTACAGCTGAAGGCTTCTCCGAGACCACCAACGAAGACATCCTGGAGGTGATCAAAGATCCTGAAGTGACTGCCGACGAGATGTTGGAAGAAGAACACGCCAGTGAAGAGGAGGAAGAAGGTGCGTCATTCACCGAAGAACCTAGTTTAAGTCATAGTGATATTAAGTGTGTCATAGAGTTTACAGAAAAAATTAAGTCCGTCCTTTCCCGCGACAATGACGATGAACGCTATGAAGTCTTCCATACCCGACTGGTGCAGGCTATGGAGCCGTACATCAAGGTGTATCACGACAACATCAACACCAGCCGTCAGCAAAGCATAACCGAGTTCTTCGCCCGCAACCCACCACAGCCAGCCCAAGCCAGTGATAGTGAAAGTGAAGTTGACTTTGAGGGATTTGTCAGGGAAGCCCTGACAACTGTAAGTGACAGTGATGTTGATTCACCTAGTAATGGTGATTCACCTGAGGGCGAGTAATCTGCCCTCTGCCTCGGAACCAGCCTCCATCCCCGTATGCCGACCCATCTCTTCTACTACCGTAAGTGTTCCACAAAATTTTTCGTTTTTTAACCTATTCTTTATTTTTCCTATGTTAACCTTTATCTTTCCTAACCTAACCTCTTCTATATTACTTGTTTTTTCATACCATCATAAAGTTAAGATAGAATTTTTACTACAACATAGTTATGTGTCGTCAAAATGTGGAGTTTGGGGGTCGGGCTGGGTTCTATTGGAATTAATCCCATATGTTCTGTTGTTCACTTAACGCGGATTTCACTTAACGCGGGACCCTCTGGGTTCAATTGACCGCGTTAAGTGGGGTACAACTGTATTGACAATATATAGTGTTGATTTAAAGAAAATAATCTTGAATTACACCAAGTGAACTTAAAATTTTATGGGTGAAATGGCGGCATGAAGCATGGGGTGATTTCTCTTCCACCCCACTGCCTTCTCTTCTCCCTTCTCCTCCACCCCCACTTCTAATTCCCATCATCATCATCAACCAGGAGCCTTCTACATGCACACCTCAAAGTAAGTGTACTTTACTGCATTTATTCTTAGTTTGTATGTAATTTTCGGTGAGCTGGAACCAATTACCCAAAATCCCATTGAAACAATGGTTTCGGTTAATGAACGACCTTCTGGAACGAATTGTGTTCGTTAACCAAGGGACCACTGTATTGTATATACAGTACTGTATATGAATGTCAGAAATGGTGGAAACACTTTAATGTTTATTTTAAACAATGCAAATAAGAAAATTCAGAAATAATGTTAAACTTTGAGATTTAATTAGAGCAAAGTTATTGCATGACATCATTACCATTCTTTATTTATGGTTAAATACTTTTGCAAGGAAGTTCAAACTATACGAACCTTATGGAAAAACAGGATCAAACAAAATAAGTCGTGTTTGATCTCTTCACTCATAAGTTACATTTTGAAAAGATAAAACTATGTTCTAGGCTGATTTGTTGGGGGGTATTATATTAGAACATTATCAACATAATGAATGACCTAAAACAAATATGTTCTACTAATGGCAGAGGAACCAATCTTGGTGGAAGGGACTAACCGTGTGCAATTATGGCCAGAAGTTCAGTAGCAGTTTCTTTGCTGGTCACTATTATACCCTTCTCAAATTGTTTTCTCATAATTTCATAGATGTTCAGTCTGCAAAAAAAAAATAAATAAATAAATAAAAAATATACAGTATATTTCTTTTTAACTCTGGTTTTCAAGTCATCTGAAATACCCGGTACCTGATGTTGGTGCTATCCTAAGATTCACTTTTTACTATAATAACAGTAGTAACATTACAAAGGGTACTAATGGTAAAAACAGTAGAAATAATATTAAGAATTGTAACAGTAGGAACAGTACTAATAGTAATAACAATAGTAGCAGTACTAACAGTTGTATCAGTACTAATAGTAATAGCAATAGCATCAGTACTAACAGTAGAAACAATACTGTACTAAGAGTAGGAACAAAAAACACAAACAGTTATGACAATAGTAACAGTAATAACCATTATAACAATACTAACAGTTGTAAGTACCTGTGCCATAACTAGGGTAGGGTGGGAGGGGCAGCTGCCTAGGGTACAGCTGGTTGGGGCGTACTCTGAGCGCTTAGCACGGGTCTTCTTCATGTCTCAACGTGTGACTGAAATTTTGGCAAGCTGTTTCTTGGATAGTAATTTTTTCAATCGTATGATAGTTAAATTTTTATATTATGCCATTTTCAAATAACTAATTTTATTGACATTATTTTATCTGATTTTATTCCTAAAGTGCTGGTAAGTGTTACATTTAGTAATTACATGTATGCATTTATGGGACGATAATTTTTATTGTTGTATTTTTGTAGGAGGGGGAAGTACCTCAATAAGTCAGAATTTGGGATAACTCAGCACAGCCAGAGCCACCATATGTGCAGAGTTATTGTGGGTTTACTATAACTATATTATTGCTGTATGAATTTTATTTTCAGCAATTCTGTACATGTGGGTGCCGGACTGGCTGGGAATGTATTTCTTTGAACTCCATGTTATAAAGATCCGATTTAAGATATTTTGACCTGCAATGGGCTCTTCAGGAATATAACCCCATCAATAAAAGAGATACCTGGTTTTACAGGTGTAATTGTTTGTAGATAAAAAAAGATCACTTTTTTCCTTGTTAGGCTAGCTAATGCATGTTTGTCTTTGTGGCTATATAGTTAGCAAGCAAATTGATTTTAATAACCCAAGACCTGTTTGGGTCAGTGGCCAAACAACAATATGGCTAAGGTTTACCATAGACATATAATTTCCTTTTGTTATTGAGTAATGAGTTACCCTATGCTAGCCTAGTATTACTTCTGAAGCAGTTATTACGCATGCTGACAGAGGCAGTCCATTACAATAATAATAATAATAATAGCTGGTCTTTTGTTTCTCAAAAGCATCAATTCTTCTAAAGAATTCACTGCAAAGTCAAAGACTTGAGAATAAAAAGAAATACTGCACTACTGTACATTAAAGGAATAACAAAGTGACAGTTTGACTTCTATCATTCATATATCCTTAAGTTCTAATACAGTACTTCCTCTACCCTGCAATACTCTCTTCAGGACCATAAGCTTTCATCGGCGTGTTAAGTCAAGAAAAGACGATGTCATTTTTATAATATATATATATATATATATATATATATATATATATATATATATATATATATATATATATATATATATATATATATATATATATATATATATAATATATATATATATATATATATATAATATATATACAGTGGGGTATGCTATAACGAACGGATCCTACTACGAATATTCCTATAACGAACGGTTTTACCTATAAAATTGAGAATGCTATAATGAACGCAACTCCTACAACGAATGCGGATGAATACAGGACTATTTCACCTGGCGCATGAATATTGTTGTACCGCGACCCACAACAAGAGCGTCAGGCGCCATCTTTGTCTCATTGTGTAGCCAGTGCACCACTGTTATTGTTGCATTTCTCGTCTTTTGATGTGGAAATAGAGTTATTTGTATAAATATTTTGTTATACAAGTGTACAATTGTGACAATGAATCGTCCAAAGCGAGTGAGAAAGCTCATAACTCTTGAAACTAAGAAAGAAATCATAAAGAAACGTGAGGATGGAACAAGCATTGCGAAACTTAGTGATGAGTATGGGATGGCTAAATCGACTATATGTACGATTTTGAAGAATAAAGAGGAGTTGAAAACTGTGCAAGTGGCTAAGGGAATCTCTAGACTTAGTAAAGCAAGGTGTAATGTGATTGAGGAGACGGAAAATTTACTCTTAGTGTGGATAAAGGAGAAAGAAATGGCAGGTAATAGCATTAGTGAAGCTATAATTTGTGAGAAGGCCAGACAATTGTTTGAGGACCTTAAAGCCAAGACTCCCAGTGCAAGTGATAGTGATGTGCCAGTGTTTAAGGGTACCAAGGGGTGGTTTACTGGTTTCAGAAGGAGAAATAAAATACATAGTGTTGTGAAACATGGTGATGCTGCTAGTGCAGATAAGGAAGCAGCTAAGGAACACCATGACATTTTTTTTGAATGTTATTAAAGAGGGAGGCTTTGTTTCTCAGCAGGTATTCAACTGTGATGAAACTGGACTTTTTGGGGAAAAAAATGCCTCACCGTACATACATTACCAAGGAGGAAACTTGTCCCTGGCCATAAGCCAATGAAAGACAGGCTTACCCTCCTTCTTTGTGCTAATGCTTCTGGTGACTGCAAAATAAAGCCACTCCTTGTGTACCATGCAGAAAACCCCCAGAGCTTTCAAAAACATTAGGAAGACCTGCCTTGGTGTTATGTGGCGGTCAAACCCAGAGGAATTTATTCTCTGAGTGGGTGATTGAGGTGTTTGGACCCAGTGTTCGGGAATACCTCAGGGAGAATAGTCTTCCACTGAAAGCTTTGTTGGTGATGGACAATGCACCAGCCCACCCTCCTAATTTGATGGTTGAATTGCCAGAGGAGTTCAACTTCATCACTGTGCACTTCTTGCCACCCAACACAACACCTCTCATCCAGCCCATGGATCAACAGGTAATTTCTAACTTTAAGAAGCTGTACACAAAGGCACTGTTTAGAAAATGTTTTGCGTCCACTTCTTCCAGTGATGTTAGTTTGAAGGAATTCTGGAGTCACTTCAATATAGCAGATGCTGTTTATTAAATTACCTCAGCCTGGAAAGAGGTTACTGTGAGGTGTCTTTGTGCTGCTTGGAGCCAATTGTGGCCTGAATGTGTACTTCAAAGAGACTTTGAAGGCTTCGAAGAGTTAGAAGAAGAGGCTGTTGTTCATGAAATTGTGTCTCTGGGCAATTCCATGGGCCTGGAAGTGGATGATGATGATGTTGAGGAGTTGGTGGAAGAGCACAGTAAGGAACTGTCCACTGAGGAGCTGCTTGAGCTTCACAAAGAACAAAACGAGACACTGAAGCAGAGCTTAACTTCTGAGGAGTCAGGGGAGGAGGACAAGGAGGAAAGCCGCATCATTCCAGCCAAAGATCTCAAGGATGCGTTCTTTTGCTGGAGCAAACTGTCCAAACTTGCTGAGGATTATCATCCTGATATTGGTTCTGTGCAAAAGGCCATCAGTGTGTTTAATGACAATGTCATGAACTACTTTTGGAAGGTCCAGAAATCAAGGTTGAAGCGGCCAACCCTGGATTCCTTCTTTACAAAGGTAACAAAAGAACCTACAGACAAAGTGACTGTGAGACAGTCACCAAAGAGGGCTAGGAAGGATGACTCCTCTCCTTCCACCTCTTCTTCATAATTCTCTCCTCCCCCCTCCCCCTCTGCCTCCTGTCCTGCATGCTGAACAACACTAAGGTAAGATAAAGTACCGTATTTTTTACATTTTCCACAGAATTTTTTCAGTGTTAAGTGGTTGTATTTGGGGGCCTGGGACGGATTAATCCTATAACAAACGAATGCTATAACGAACAAGGTTCTAGAACCAATTAGATTCGCTATAACATACCCCACTGTAAATAAATAAAAATAAATAAATAAATAAATATACATATACATACATATATATATATATATATATATATATATATATATATATATATATATATATATATATATATATATATATATATATATATATATATATATATATATATATATATATATATATATATATATATATATATATATATATATATATATATATATATATATATATATATACACCAAAAATAGGCAGCACCCTTAATGAAGCTTGCCCTGGATGTAAAAAAAAAAATAAACCTGGCTACAGCTCTGGTTGAGTTAAATGCTAACAGTAGTAACAGTAATATGATACTAGCAGTTGTAACAATAATAACAGTTGTAGCATCAATAATACTCATAAAAACCAGTACAACATGAACAGCACTAATTGTAACAGAATTAACAATAGTAACAGGACAATACGACTAACTACAGTATCAACAGTACAACAGTAGCTATGAATTGGAACAGTATTAACAATAGTAACAGGAAAATAGTTAATAGCAACTACTAGATGTAACAATACAATACTGCCACTATTAGGAGTACAACAGTAACTATTAACTAAAACAAAATAGTAGCAGTATTAAAAGCTGTAGCAGTATATTACTATCAATAACACAGTACAATACAGTCAAATAGTACAGTTAGTAACACTGTAGCAGTCCAAACATCAGTTAACTTAAGTCTGGATAATATTCAGTGTAGGTTGACTTAGGATATATAGAGTTGTATTCACAGTCATTACACCACCAGAACGATCGGGTGTAGTTATTCAGAAACGCTTACAAGCCTGAAGACAGTCTCGGTGGATAGTTGGAACAATTCATCGGAGGGGGTACCCATCCTATGGCAGTTTCGATGAATATAAAAACCTTTTCACTATCCAAATCTTGATATTTTGAGATAGAATATATTCAAAACTGATAAGAAATTATTTTGTTGGTGATGGAAAGTCTTGTTTCCACATCCAGTACAGTACATAAAAAAAATTTCAGTTACCCGTACCTGTATTTACAAGTGTTAAATAATATTAGCTGATGATGGGCATGCAGCTGAGCGTCAACAAACACTGCACCACTAATACTAAAGTCTCGAATACTGCAGGCAGTATTTTAGAGAAGAAAAGCTCGGGCCATTGTGAGAATGTGAATCGAGCAACTAATTTATAAGGTCTTATAAGAAAGTCATTCACATATCTAGACAGGCCGTCCCTCGTAACATTATTCAAGAGTTAGACTGTCAGTTGATTGAAAATGTCCAAAGGTGGGCCACCAGACTGCTGCCTCCACTACTGTACCTCAGTTACCCAGAGAGAGTAGAATGCCTGCAACTGTTTAACTTATACAGGAAGTCCCCGGGTTAAGTACAAGTTCCATTCCTATACACGTTCTTAAGTTGAATATGTATTCAAGTTGAAAAACATACCCTATGTGCATAACATACTTACAGAACAATGTTTAAAATCCCACTATATCATAGCCTAATTGCTTATATACATCTAAAAATCACTTAATTTAAGAAAAAAAAGAAATAGAATGCCAATATTCAGTAATTGAAAGTAAAAAATAAGTCACTATGTAAAGGTAGTAGACAGCTGTCAAACAGGGAGGTACTTCTGCCTGGGAATAAATTGGAAGCATAATGTGTTGTCAAATGTGCCTAGGTGGGATAATCCCCCCCCCCCCCATAAAAAAATAATAATAATTTTTCAACTTTATGGGACCTCATTCATATTGGCAGATGTTCAAAAGTCAGAAATATGTAACTTGGGGACATTCTGTACTATAGATGAGCAATTTGGAACCTAATTGAAGTTTATAAACTCAGGGGGCAATACTCAGTCAAGTGTCCATACATGGAGTTGGCGGACACCCGCCCCACAAGGGGTCACGGCTCAAGGTTGAAGAAGCCTCAAGTCCAGAAAACTGTAAGGGCAAACTTTTTTGGAGTGAGAACTTTGAACTCCTGGAACAATCTGCCACAGTGTTGTGATTGCACCAAGTGTGAGCTCTTTCAAGACCGGACTTGACCAACACTGGAGCAAGTTTAGATACATTCAAGAGCCGGTACATGCCCAGTACTTACCAACAATGCGTAACAGAGACGAGACAGGCCACCCAAGTGGCGAACGAGACAATCAGTAGTGAAGAGAGCAACCACTCATGCAGCTAATGAGCCTATCAGTGGTAACATGAGTAACTTTCACCAATATGTCAAGGGTTCAACCCTTGCCACACACACACTTGAGAAGGGTGTTATCCAGTGTGACTCTACTGAAAATCAAAGATTTCCAGGTCACAAGTTTCCACCTGTACTAACACTGAATAGACCAATTGGCTGAATGGCTAGAAAGTTGACAAGTGGCAAAAATTATGTAATATTATAATCCTTATCACTTATTTTAAAGTGGCGCCTTGCAGCTGAGAACCAATGGGCACAATAATCAAGGATGAGTAACAAAAATGAGGTAAAACAGAATGTACTGATATTAAAATCCTTAAACACATTAAATCAAGTGCCATTTGTTTATGTGTGACAGCTGACTGGCGATATATCAACCGCCGGCCATCCTACCAATTTGCACACGTTGGTAGCTCTACCCGGTGGTTGAGGATCTTGACTCGTCGTAATGCTCTAAACACATTCTTGATTAACGCCTGCCTCCACGAGCTTCAGGTTCTCGATGGTCAGGCTCACCGTTGGGTATGTTGACTGTGAATACAACTCATACAGTACTGTACTGATTATCTACATTTCATTCTGGAGTCATCTGAGGACTAAATCCTCTAACCCTTGGCAGACTTGATTTAATATGTCATGTACAGTAAAGTATTGTACATTCTAAGTATTATTTCCAAAATTTGGAAACTCCTCAATTTACTAACTTCTGGTACCAAGCTTGCCATATAATCAATAATCTGCACTGTACTGTACTACCTCTAGTGTATATTATAACAAGTCAGTTTATGATACACACACTCAATAAGAGGACTACAGTACTGGCCACTTTATTCCTCATAGGTTTTCTATTTTGGTAACCTATTACTATGCTTACAGAATGAAATAATTAATACAGCATATCTTAAATCTTACACTATAATTCCCATCCCTTTATTCCCAATTTTTACCTATCCTCATACACAGATCCAGTACACATCACCAGCTATGGCAAAACTCACAATGCACATAGGTCCGTCACCACATTAAAATTTGTCATGTAGTGCAGCACATCAAATACTAAATCTAGGGATTTTTCCACTCCATGTACTTGATTGAATAGGCAGCGATCTAGCTGGGCCCACATCATTGTATTGTGACTCATTCTCTGTTTGAATCTGAACCCAAATACCTCAAGCTGAAATAGAAAGAACTATCAAACACAAAAATTAAAGAAAGAACAAAAGAAATATTCTTATACAAGTATCCCTCACTACTATATATGAATACAGTATTCATTCTACGTACAGTATACCGTATTTGCTTTTACAAATATTCTATTCTTACACTAATTTACAATAGTTTGGTACTAATCTACAGCACCGTAGTTGGGTACTAAATTACAGTAGTTAAGTAGTGTACTAATTTACAGTGGTTAGATACTAATTTATAGTACAGTACATACAATAATTGGGTACTAAATTACACTAGTTGTGTACTAATTTAGTGGTTAGTTATTAATTTACAGTGCTGCACAGTAGTTGGGTACTAATTTAGTTGTTAGGTAGTACTAATTTACAATCCTGTACAGTAGTTAGATACTAAATTACAGTAGTTAAGTATTCAATTACAATAATTAGGAACTTCAGCTAGGGTATCCCTTATCCAAAATTCACAAATCCGATTTTTTTTTACCCCAGGTTAGGGTAATCAGACCTTTAGGGTAAAATTTAGGGTCAGCAAAAATTTTGCATCATCTAGGATAATTAGGATTTTTTGGGGTATTTTACTCATATTTTAGAGTAAAAATATAATAATGAATAAATAAAAACACTAGTGAATGAGCTTGAGCTAACAGCCAGGCACATGCACTCGGTTACAAAGAGAAAAGGACAAGCTATCATTTGTGTGTGTGTGTGTGGTGGTGGTATATCAACGCTCGCTCCCTCCCTCCCTCCCACCACACCCTGCCTCTTTTTACTTTTATCCTCTTCATCACTGATCGGCTCATTAGCAGTCGCTCACGTCTTTGTTATGCACTACCACTCACTCCTCCACCTCCTACCTAACAATCGTTTAAGTAAATAATAACAAGAATAAGAGATAAGGTATGACAAATCATGCAAAGAATGAAAAAGAGAAAGAAATAGAGAAATAAAAAAAAAATAGAAAACAGCAATAAGAAAGCAACATTCTGTTTGAGAAATAAGTGAGGGATTAGTGGTGTCATATTACTGACCTGATGCATTTTTGGGGCGGGTCATTACTGGGTCTCATGACATGAAGAATTCTTGAATAAAGCAAAAGTAATACTATACAGTAGATTGTACCCACGTTAATTCAGATTTTGGCTTAATCTGTACATTTTTTTTAAAATTGAATTAAACAATCTGAATTCGGAATGAATGTGAAATTATTATTGGAATATATTATGAAATAGATATAAAATGAATGAGTTTTAGGAATAAAATATGAATTATATTAAGATACAAAATTACGTTTAGGTGTGTAATCGGTGAGGAGAGAATAACTCACTACCTACTACACTCGTCATCCCGCGATCCATTTATAATGACAACAAGCAATTTCATCATATTTCCCATATTATTTAGGTTCATTTGGTGCAGGGTTAACACTGTACAGTTGTACCCCACTTAACGGGTCAATTGAACCCAGAGGGTCCCGCGTTAAGTGAAAACCGCGTTAAGTGAATAACAGAACATATGGGATTAATTCCAATAGAACCCAGCCCGACCCCCAAACTCCACTTTTTGACGACAAATAACTATGTTGTAGTAAAAATAACATCTTAATTTTATGATGGTACATGCACACAATTAATACTTAAGAGAAATAGAGAAATACAGTCGCCAAGTTAATGTCCATTCAAATAATGGACTCAACTCCCTCCCCCTCTTCTCACACTACACTCACTGGCTCTTCCCTCTGAGAAATTTTTGGGGGAAAACCAGGTATAGTAATAAATAATTCCTCAAACTAAAGTTAGGATAATATAATTGACATTGCTGGATTCCTTGTAAGACCAGGAATATTTTGAATATAAATGTCATATATTTTTCACAAAAGATAACATATTTACTCAGAATAAACTTTACATCTAAAATTTGTATGTCTAATGCAAAATCTATGATGTTTATATTCAAAATGATCAGCAAATTGTAAGAATTCCAGCAATGTAAATTATATTCTGGCCGGATAATTTGTATGAATTTTATGAGCTAAAACAAATATCTTCAGTTAATAAAAAAAAAAAAATATTCTTCGACACTATCTGTCAATCAAAGTACCCCACCTTGCCTTCCCCCCCTCTTCCAACCGCGTGGTCAGTCCCAACCCTCCCCCCACCCCCCACCAATCCTCCATTCAAGAGTTTTTAACATTTAGTATTAAATAATACCTCAGATTAAAGTTAGGATAATATAATTGACATTGCTGGATTCCTTGTAAGACCAGGAATATTTTGAATATAAATGTCATATATTTTGGACAAAAGATAACATAATTACCTAGAGAACAATTTTTATCTAAAAATTGTATGTTTAATGCAAAATATATGTTGTTTATATTCAAAATGATCACCAAATTATAAGAATTCCAGCAATGTAAATTATATTCTGACCGGTAATTTGTATGAATTTTATGAGCTAAAACAAATATCTTCAGTTAAAAAAAAAAATAATTCTTCACCGGGTAACAGATGGTCGGTCGGTCGGTCCCTCCCTCCCCCCCACCCCCCACCCCCCACCAACCGTCCCAAGGAGATGTGTGGGATAACCACTAAATTTTAATAAATAATACCTCAAACTAAAGTTAGGATAATATAATTGACATTGCTGGATTCCTTGTAAGACCAGGAATATTTTGAATATAAATGTCATATATTTTGGACAAAAGATAACATAATTACCTAGAGAACAATTTTTATCTAAAAATTGTATGTTTAATGCAAAATATATGTTGTTTATATTCAAAATGATCACCAAATTATAAGAATTCCAGCAATGTAAATTATATTCTGGCTGGGTAATTTGTATGAATTTTATGAGCTAAAACAGGCAGTCAGGCAGGGTGGCAGGTGGGGGGTGGTGCGAATCTAAAAATAGCTCTCCAGCCGGACACTCACCGCGTATATGATGAAAAATGCCGCGTTAAGTGAAAGTTCAGCTTTGGCAAGGCACCGCGTATATGCGAAAACGCGTTAAGTGAAAGCGCGTTAAGCGGGGTAATACTGTACAGTATTTTCATATGCAAAACTGCATACAGTAAAACCTCCAGTTTGGTGACTATCTGTTTGTCAAATTCAAAGTTGGCGGTCAAAATTAAAAATACCCTGCCCTCCATTTTGGCGACCAAACACTCATCTTTGGCGAGAGTTTATATTTAAATGCAATCACAACTAATAATTGTAGAATAATAAGTTCAAGATAAATTTCGCTTAATACTACAGGTAGTTCTGCTATAACGCGATAATTGTGTTCTTGTAAAATATCGTGTTATAGAAAATCGCGTAATAGAAATAACAGGGCTTATGGAGAAAATAGGGTTAGGTGCAGATTACTCAAAATCGAGAGAATTTAGTAGTTAGCCTAACACAAAGGATAGCAGTCTAAATAAATGTTACATTCATATCTAATAATGAAATCATACAGTAAATGTAACACTTTACTTGGTGGGGGAGAAGGGTGATTTTGAGGTTGATAAAATCGAGCTTCTCTTCAAGTGTTATATCCTTTCTTTTACGATCATCACCAGGAATACTATCACCAGAACGCTTCTTGTTGATATTCTTCTTTACTATATTCACAGTTAATAGTAAGCAAAAATCGCCTTATAGCAAACAAGCGTTCGCGTTATACAAATATCGTTCCTAATTCATAAATCGCGTTAGAGCAAATTCGCGTTATCAAAACACTCGTTATAGCAGAAATCACTGTACTGGTGAATATTATTGGCGAGTATTTACCGAGCACAAAGCGCCAGTCAGCTGTTCAGGCAGCCATTTTGGCCGCGTCCGCCCATATTCCCGCAGGTTGTTTGAGTGACCTTGGCCTTTGTGTAACTTTTCTTTTATGCCCTCTCGTTTGGCGCGGTGTTCTCGCGTGGATTAATGGCCTCAAAAGTACCTGGGGGGATTGGAGGGGATGATAGTGGTGGTGAAAGACCGTCTGAGCGCCCGGGCGGTTCAAATGATAGGGTAGAAACAGACAAAAAAAAAATTTTTGAGTATCGAGTTGAGAAGAAAATGAAAAAGTACTCATTGTGGATATGATTGAGTGTGGAATGAAAACAAGTGAGAGAGTAAAGTTAATGAATTGCCCTGAGTCAACTGTGAGAGGAATAAGGAATAAGAAAGATGAAGTGAAGAAACATATAAATATGGATGAAAAATACTTTGGTTGTGGAGAGGTGGAGCTGCATGTACATTGAAAGAAACAACAGACAAAAACCGCTTAATTGTGATGACTGAACACTTTATAAAGAGATGGATTTCCCGTAGATCTAAAGACAAAGCCAGTGTCAGTGGGCCTCAGATTAGGGATCAGGCCAGACTTTTCTATGCAGCTACTGTATTTGTAAAATAAGAAGATAATCAACCCTCCTTCATTTGTGGCTTCAAAAGGCTGGCTGGACAAATTCAAGCGCCGGTGAGGTGTGAAATATTCGTTATACCAAGGTGAAATCTCGTCTGCTGATGTGGTTGCAGCAGCATCTTTCCCAGAAGTAGCAAGACAGATTGTGGAAGGCAGCGGCTATATACTTGACCAGATACACAATTGTGATGAAACAGGCCTCTATTGGAAGCGGTCACCAAGGGCAACATTTATTTCAAAGAATGAAAAACAAGCCCAAGGTGTTAAGATAGCCAAGGATCAAGCTAGTGTTATGTTGTGTTGCAATGCAACAGGTGACCACAAAATGAAACCCCTTATTATTTACCATGCAGCCTGCCCCCGTGCTTATAAAAATTTTGATATGAACAAACTCAATGTCCATTAGCGTAACAATACCAAGGGTTATATGAATGCCCTTCTGTCGGTGGAATGGTTTGAAGACACGTTTGTGTGCGAGGCAAAGGAAAATTGCAAGCGAAAGAACCTGGCATTCAAAATATTGCACTTTCTTGATAATGCCTCTGGGTATGCCAAGTATCTTGTAGGCTGGCAACCAAATGTCCAGGTGTGTATTTTACCTCCTAGTCCAACCAGCAAAATTCAACCCCTTGACCAAGAGATCATAGACAACATAAAGTTGATATTTTATAAACAAGTGCATGACTGGCTAGGGAGACAGACTGACAACCAGGATGAAATGAGGGAGATAGAGAGGGAAAGTGGTAGCGAGGCAAACGAAGCAGACAACGCACCCTCACCCTCCTTCCTCCCTGGCCTCTCCCTTGAATGAACAGGTAGAAGTTGTGACTGTCCAGGACTTTTGGAAAAAATTCAATATTCATGAAGCAGTCAATTATCTGGTGTCAGCCTGGAACCAGATAACGAATGCAACAGTTCACCATGCCTGGATGCCACTACTCCCTCATCTT
The DNA here is from genome assembly GCF_018991925.1 of Homarus americanus. Classification (NCBI taxonomy): domain Eukaryota; kingdom Metazoa; phylum Arthropoda; class Malacostraca; order Decapoda; family Nephropidae; genus Homarus; species Homarus americanus. The sequence continues at coordinate 22,626 of NW_024756634.1, read as the reverse complement.
GCCAAGTCACAGGATAGCCGCCAGCGACAGGGAGACAGTTCAGTCAGCCCAAAGTATCCCAGCCCTGGCTTCAATAGCATGAACGAGGACCAAAGAAACGAATTTTTAGGCGCAGATAAGGCCCCAGAAAACATTGAGGAGATGCTGGGAGAAGAAAACCAAGTTCAGCAAGAAAGGCCCCCACAAATTGTGCAACAACCGAAGGAGCCAACAACTCGTGATCTGTCCATGTTCCTAGGTGTTTGTGACAACATTAAAGAGCAGATGTTGTTGGTTGAACCAAACTATGATGCCCATGAGATGGTGATGGGTTTACTTAATAAAATATGAGGTTGCTACCAAGAAAAATATAACAGGAAAGTAAATGACCACAAACAAGATCTGATCACTCGTTACTTGAGCCACAAACAAGAAGAAAATAGGCAAGTGATTGAAGCAATTGAAGATGAAGGGGAAGAAGATTGTCTCAACCTAGCTAGCCTGCCAGAGAACTTTTATTGTGAAGGCTTTAAGTAAGTGGTGGTGGAGGAGAGGGGGGCGACAGATGTTAGCCTTCCTTCCCCAGCCTCGGATACCAGCTTAGTGTACATTAAGCTCCTCAACTTTAAATTTAAGGTGAGTTTTCTATGTTTATGTTGATTAACTAATTATTCATTCTCTTTTAACATTAAAATACAGGTTATGTGTGGGTAAAATAGGAAAAATTTTAAGCTTTGGGTGGCCCCTCGGTACCAATTAGGCTTTTTCCCATTGGATTAAGCCCTCTGGTTTGGCGATTCTGGGTTTGGCGAGGTTTTTTCAGCACCAATCAGTCGCCAAACTGGAGGGTTTACTGTATGATATAAATTGTTGCTTTTGGGGTTTCATACATAAATTTGCATACAAAGTAAAAAAATAAAATAAAATATTTTTTTTTTATTTCATCCTCTTCACCACTGATCGGCTCGTTAGCCGCTTGGGCGATCGGTCACGTCTCCGTTACGCACTGTTGGCAAGTACTGGGCATGCACCGGCTCCTGAATGTACCTGAACCTGCTCCAGTGTTGGTCAATACACTACACACATTTGGCACGGTTGGTGCGATCTGGCAACTATGTAGACTGCCCTCTAAGGTTAGATTACCAAAGTTCCCACTCATTTTCTCGCGGTTTGTGCCGATTTCATTTATTCATAACAGTGTTGTAAAGAGCTTTGAACAGTGCCTCATATTGCTGGCAAGGGTGGAGGGGTGGGAAAATGAAAAAGTGCAAGGAAATTGCATCATGTGGTGATAGTTTGGTGCCCCCTGATGCCTTCTACTCGAGCTTACATATAGAACTAATTATTTTAACGTGATTACTTTTATAAAACTGTTTGTAGATAATTTATTTACAATGCTACTGCAACAAATCCCAACCATTTATCACAAATAGCAAGCTTGCTATGACTCATTATGTACAGTTATCTCTTGTGTGGTGCAGTCAAGTGTAGTGAGGTAACAGGCTAGACCCGAGCATCCCGCGGAGTCTCTACCTGAACCCAAGTGTGTTAATAAAACACTACAGTATTACCCCGCCTAACGCGGTTTCACTTAGCGCGTTTTCGCATATACGCGGTGCCTCGCCAGAGCTGAACTTTCACTTAACACGGATTTTTTCCACATATACGCGGTGAGTGTCCGGCTCGAGATGCTATTTTTAGATTTTGCCCACGCGCCACCCGCCCGCCTGCCTGCCTGCCTGTGCTCCTCGCCTCTCCCTCCTCCTCCCTCCGCTTGGGCAAGCCGCGCGGTAAGGTTGCGCAGTGTGTGTCTTTGTTGCGTTATCACTGACGTCATATGACGTATTGGACTGTGATTGGCCATGCATCCCTACCCCCCTCTGCTGCTAGCTGTAATTGGCTTAAAGTATTATGACGTGACCACCCCGGGGAGGGAGGGAGGGAGGGAGGAGAGACGACGCTTGACCTAGCCGCGGCAGTTTCATCCCTCAAGGCCACCCCGTGTTAACGCGCATCCATTGTTCCGTAAAATGGCTTCCGCCGGACCACCATCGCCCCCAGAGAGAGACCTTTCCTTACCTGGACCCAGCGGCACTAAGCCAAAGAAGACACGACGTTCATTAAGCTACGAGGTGAAGTACCAAATTGTTCAAGATTTGGAGAAAGGAAGACGGCAAGTTGATCTCGCGCGCCAGCATGGCGTCAACGAATCTACGATTCGTACGATCAAGAAGGATGCAGCCAAGATCAAAGAGCACATGAAAATCACAAAGTCTGCAGGTGCTTCATCTATCAGGTATTGCCAGAACAGGGTGCTGGCAAAAGTGGAAAATTTGCTGGTGAGTTATTTGGTTCGTCAGGCGCGACGCAACATGGCGGTGGACACGCGCTCAGTGCAGGAGTACGCACGTGAGCTATACGCAGCAGTGACACGTAAACTGGGAATTGCAGAGCCCAAACCCTTCAATGCTTCCTCTGGTTGGCTGCATAGGTTTAAGAAGAGGAACAAGATCACCAACATCAACATTGGTGGTGAGGAAGCGAGTGCTGACCGTGTGGCGGCTAGAGATTTTCCTCCGTTTTTACGTGAGATTATGGAGGAAGGACAGTACAGTGACGACCAGGTGTTTAACATGGACGAATCTGGTCTTTTCTGGAAAAAGTTACCTTCCAAGACCTTCGTTGTCCAGTCTGCCAGCAAGGTAAGGGGTCGGAAGTTGCAGAAGGAACGCATCACCGTCCTGTTTACCACCAATGCCTCCGGTACCTGTAAACCAAAGTTATCGGTGATTCACAAAGCCCGCAAGCCGCACGCCTACAAGAATATGGACATTAACAAGCTTAATGTCCACTGGCTAACCGCACGTAAGGCGTGGATGTCCTCTTCTCTGTCCCTCTTCTGGTTTGACAACTGTTTTGTTCCTGACGTGCAGAAATTCTGCGAGCAACAGAATGTTTCATTCAATATTTTGTTGCTCCTTGACAACGCACCTGGACACTCGCCCCTACTTATGGATCGTCACCCCAACGTAAAAGTGGTCTTCCTTCCTCCCAACACTACGTCATTAATCCAGCCCATGGACCAGGAGTTGATCTGCAATGTGAAAGCTGCGTACTCTGCAAAGAAGTTCAAGCTCCTGAACGACTCTACCAACACCAAGGATGAGTTGCGTAAGCTGGGTGACACCGACAGCGAGAGCAAAAGCGAACGAGGACAAGGAACAAGAGGCGGTGACTCAAGAACTTCTCGTCAAACAATTTTGGAAGAAGTTTAACGTTAAACAAGCTGTAGACTTCTTGGTGGAGGCATGGGATCTGCTGACTATTGCTACGATTCGTCACGCATGGAGACATGTGTTGCATGGCATACCAGGTGAGAGGAGGAGTGAACCTGTGACTGGTGAGGTTCAGACTGTTGCAGTAGCAGTGGACCTTGCCAGAGAAGCTGCGCTCAATATTACAGCTGAAGGCTTCTCCGAGACCACCAACGAAGACATCCTGGAGGTGATCAAAGATCCTGAAGTGACTGCCGACGAGATGTTGGAAGAAGAACACGCCAGTGAAGAGGAGGAAGAAGGTGCGTCATTCTCCGAAGAACCTAGTTTAAGTCATAGTGATATTAAGTGTGCCATAGAGTTTGCAGAAAAAATTAAGTCCGTCCTTTCCCGCGACAATGACGATGAACGCTATGAAGTCTTCCATACCCGACTGGTGCAGGCTATGGAGCCGTACATCAAGGTTTATCACGACAACATCAACACCAGCCGTCAGCAAAGCATAACCGAGTTCTTCGCCCGCAACCCACCACAGCCAGCCCAAGCCAGTGATAGTGAAAGTGAAGTTGACTGAGGGATTTGTCAGGGAAGCCCTGACAACTGTAAGTGACAGTGATGTTGATTCACCTAGTAATGGTGATTCACCTGAGGGCCAGTAATCTGCCCTCTGCCTCGGAACCAACCTCCATCCCCGTATGCCGACCCATCTCTTCTACTACCGTAAGTGTTCCACCTAACTTTTAGTTTCTCTTAGGTAACCTTCATTTTTCCTATGTTAACCTTTATCTTTCCTAACCTAACCTCTTCTATATTACTTGTTTTTTCATACCATCATAAAGTTAAGATAGAATTTTTACTACAACATAGTTATGTGTCGTCAAAAAGTGGAGTTTGGGGGTCGGGCTGGGTTCTATTGGAATTAATCCCATATGTTCTGTTGTTCACTTAACGCGGATTTCACTTAACGCGGGACCCTCTGGGTTCAATTGACCGCGTTAAGTGGGGTAAAACTGTATAAAAAAAATCATGAATTTTCCCCCAAAAAATCCAACACTCAATTCCAGATGAGTTATTGTGGTCTCTTGTTTACAGTACAAAGAGGTATCAGCTGATCGCTCCTGCTCTACCTAACAATGCCACCAGCACCCACAAATTCTCAACCACTGGATTTTTCCATAATTCAAGTGATCCAGAGCTCTCTTTTTGTCAAATTAACCTAAGTAAACAGAAGATCATTTAAATTAATGATATACCGCTACCCATGGCTTTCCGCGCCAGCTACAACTATTTTCACATCTCAACCAAACGCGTAAGCGATAACCACGCACAAGAGTCCCCCCCCCCCCCATATTAGTATGTCTTGATTCTTGTTAATGTATCTTTATCATTAATTTAAAACTTATTGTATGTCTACCGAGATGGCTGGTTGTAAAGTATTTCGACACACAGTGGCACCAATTGAAACATTATTACATCTCTTAAATTACACTTATGTGGAGTGGTGGGTCTTGTTGTCATTCTACCAGCACTCTACCACAGCCATCTAACTTGGTAAGATGCCTCTTCTAGCCTTCTGCTCAACATTACAAAGTAAGAACTCTTATATTTTGTACCCACGAGTTTATCTCCCCTCAAGAAAAGATAATAAACACAAGAAAGTAAGGTACAGTACATTTGTCTACTAAAGGGATTTGGGTTCATAGAGTTAACTACTCAACTTATACTTATACCAGTATGCCTTCGAACTACACTACTAGGCAGTAATACAAGTACTATGCCTACATATAAACAACACCCAACATATGTACAATACTGTAGTTCAATTAATTCATTTCAAGAGCCTACAAATTGGTATTGTTCTCCAACAGATAATTTTTACTTACCCTGAGTAAAAACCCAAGGTAAGACACACAACTGTACGCCCTGATACACAGATGGGTTAAATTAAATATCCACCACTGCATAGACAAAAATATTAAATTATAAAAGTGAATATATCAATCATGTATACAGGGGTCTCACTCTACTGTATAAACTTATCTGACATTTGTCAAATAAAATTTTAAAATTCAAAAGTGGTGTTCCCTGTAGTGAAGGAGTTAATATACCACACTACCATGGGATCAACTGAACTTTAGGTAAACATGGAGATTAAATCCCTGGAGATGAATTGAACTTTAGGTACCCCTGGAGATGAATTGAACTTTAGGTATCCCTGGAGATGAATTGAACTTTAGGTACCCCTGGAGATGAATTGAACTTTAGGTATCCCTGGAGATGAATTGAACTTTAGGTATCCCTGGAGATGAATTGAACTTCAGGTACCCCTGGAGATGAATTGAACTTTAGGTACCCCTGGAGATGAATTGAACTTTAGGTACCCCTGGAGATGAATTGAACATTAGGTACCCCTGAAGATGAATTGAACTTTAGGTACCCCTGGAGATGAATTGAACTTTAGGTACCCCTGAAGATGAATTGAACTTTAGGTACCCCTGGAGATGAATTGAACTTTAGGTACCCCTGGAGACGAATTGAACTTTAGGTACCCCTGGAGACGAATTGAACTTTAGGTACCCCTGGAGATGAATTGAACTTTAGGTACCCCTGGAGATGAATTGAACTTTAGGTACCCCTGGAGATCAATTATGCAACCTAGGGGATCAGTTTAACTTTTAGGCACCCTAGGGGAGCAGACAAATATCTGCACAGTAGTGGACGGTGGCTAGAACCCAGAATGACAGTTTATGTCCAGACCAAGTGACAGGCACAGTGTGCACAGGCTGATGTGAACTTACTGCCTTTGACCTTCAGTGGTGACTGCTGTTTCCAAAGGCCTTTTTAAGGTTCTAGTTTCAGCATCAATTCACAAAGAATTAACCTGTTAGTGCCAGCTGGTGTTCCAAGATTTAACCTCACACACTTAAGGTATAATACACAACTTGCTTTGGACAGACATTGGATCATAATCTCACTCTTCATTTCTTACAGGAGTAAAAGCCTTTATTTCAAAAAAATTTAAAACAAGCTGATAATAACAATACAGTACCTGTCGTATACAGAGGTGCTCACATATCTGTTTCATGAAAAGACTGCCTACACCATCTCTCTCACAATTTTCTATCCTGTATCTGTTGACACCAGTGTGGTATATTTGTATAATGAATGGAGATCGTGCCTCCATAATTCCTGTAAAAGTGAAAGCATTTATTAGACCTTTCAACAATTGCACTTGCTTTTCAGCGCCTGCCAATACGCCATTAATTCCAAAGTTTTGTGAATAACCTCACAGAAAGTGAATTTATTGAAGTTAGGAAGCAAGAAATGTTGAAAATTGCAGCGTATTAGAATGACAGTACAGGAAAGCCACTAATAATGATGGCTTGCATTTAAAACCCTGGATAATTTAGGACGCAATTCAATTTACACCATTATTATATTTACATTTACAACAGAGTAAAAAAGGTAAAATAAAATTACATTTTCATATAAATAACAACTAAAATCCAATGTACCCTGAACCACGCGGCAATCGACACGTAAGAAGAAAACCCAGAAATTCAAGACGGGTTGGGTCAAACGATGAGCAGGACAGGAGGATGTATGCAAGAGCCAGAAACCAAGCAAAGATAGAGGGTAGAAGGGCTGAAAAGGAGTTCCAGAGGCTGGTTGCAAGCGAGGTCAAGTCAAACCCAAAGGCATTTTACCGCTATGCAAAGTCGAAATTAAAAGCGCGAGTAGGTGTATCAGACCTGAGGCTTGAAGATGGTAGTTACGCAGATTATAATCAGGATAAAGCTGAGGCATTCAACAGCTTCTTTTCCTCGGTGTTCACAAGTGAGGATGCAATTAACCTTCCTGCATTTGAGGACAGACGGTTCGACACAGCACTGACCCACATTGTGTTCACAGAAGAGGGTATTAGAAATAAACTGTCCAGGCTAAAGGTCCATAAGAGTCCCGGCCCTGACATGGTGGACCCTAGAGTGCTAAGAGAGTTGTGCAACGAGCTTGCCGAGCCCCTGTAAATGCCTGGATGAACAAAAGGTCCCCAGTGAATGGAAAGTGGCTTATGTAAGTCCAATCTTCAAGAAGGGCGATCAACACTCCACGAACAACTATAGACCGGTGAGCCTGACCAGCATAATATGTAAAGTGCTCGAGAGTATTATCAGAGATGCCACAATGGAACATCTACTACGAAACAACCTTGTAAAGGATTGCAACAAACCTTGTAAAGGATTGCAACACAGTTTTATGCCGGGGCGCTCCTGCTTAACACAATTGCTCAAGGTATTGGATATTTAGACCCATATTCTGGAACGGGGTGGTAATATTGACAATATGTACCTAGATTTTGCCAAGGCTTTCAACAGTGTACCCCACGAAAGGCTGAAAATCAAACTGGAAGGGTACGGAATTCGGGGAAATGTCCTAGCGTGGATAGAAGACTTTCCACATGACCGCAAGCAGTGTGTGGTGATTAATGGCGCGAAATCATCATCCGTACCTGTCACAAGCGGGGTACCACAGGACAGTGTATTGGGCCCGCTGTTGTTTGTTTGTTTCATAAATGACATGCCTGACGTTGTACACTCCTCCATACAAATGTTTGCCGATGACGCCAAGTTATTTCGGGAAATCAAGAACCAAGCGGACTGTGAAGAGCAGCAGAAGGATCTCTGTGGGCTACAAGAATGGTCAAAGAAATGTCTGCCGAGATTCAGGGCCAATTGCAAGAAGCTCCGTGGTGTATTACCATGCTGTAGTAGCCCCATAGTTGTTGTACAAGAAACGTTCTGGGCAAAAAAAAAAAAAAAGAAATATGTACGATTCATTATTGGATCGTGGGAGAATTTCATGGTACTCATACCCCCGCCCGATGACCACTACGATGGAACTATATTTTGAAATCAAAAGAAAGAAAATTGAATTGGATGCACATAAAATGTATAAATCTGTTAAGGAATAATATTTTTTATAAGATATCCTCCATATAGAACAGCACATGAAGAATTGTAGTGTTCTTTTTAAAAGAATTCCATGTTTGTTTAGGAACAATCCCGCCAGCCTCTACTTGCCTCATCGCTGCTTATATCCTTCAAATTTTCCTAAGCATCATAAAAGGGAAGCCTTTAAGATAACTAATCCAAATAATTTATGTGTAGAATTGCATGGAAATCAAATTAAGCTAAAAAAAATTCGTAAGTGGTCTACTTGAAGAGTAATGAGAACTGCTCCATCTGGGATGGTGAATGACGTCCCTTATCAAATAATATCGACCCAATTTTTGTAATGAGCGCAATTAATAACCGTCCAGCACTACCAAAATAATCATTTCCTTACTATAAATACTAGTAGCCTAAATTTCATATTTTAATAAGTCCAAATATGCCAGGTAATCAGTGACAGGTAGTTCCCAGGCATGTTTCATTTGTGTATGAGTTTAACCACAATTTGTTACGAATAAGATAAATTCAGTGACAAAATCATGTTCTTTTTTTTAATTCCCTTAGTGATTCAATGTATTGCAAAAAAGAACTACCTTACCACCTTTGAGCAACATTTGGAGTGGTGGTAATAATTCACTTTGCCAGACAGTGGTAGAATCAAGTGCAGATATATTGGCTTTGTATGTCCATGATTTCAACAAAAATGAATAAGTCCTTCTAAAGTAAATGAAATTGATATTATTATCTTTTTGGCCATCCAGCGAATTTAATGATTTTAAGTTGACCGATTTTTACCAGTTAAGTTTGGTTACGTTAGATTAGTTAAGTTTGATTACATTGAAATTATGTTTTTTTTCAAATGCCAAGTAGGTGGATGACCTAAACCAAATTGATTATGAGTAGATAAAAATCATTAGTTTTGTTTTTTCACAAATTCAGACTCTGTAAAGTTCAAATGACAATCACTTCATGATAGATGTTTCGCCCTGTACACTAAAGCTACTTTATGTAAGAGGAAAAAATTAGCACCAAAATATATTGTTTAATACCAAAAGAAGTCAATAACAATATTTCAGGTATTACATACAGTCTCCTCGACTTACGACCAGGTCGTCGGGACGGAACCCCGTCGTAAGTCGAGGAGAGACTGTACTACAATTTCATCTTTAAACTCCTTCTATCTTACCTAACCTACCTTGCTGCTCCACTCAGTTACAGCTAGATGTAATAATTGTAGAAAGTAATCACAGGTATGACTCCCTTTACCTTTAATTGGTTTATTATTACAATTCTTGGATATTCAAAGATAATGAAATTATGAATCTTCAATAAATGTGATATACATTCTAATGATTACAACAGAAATATGTCAGGTTTGACTAATTAACTGTAACCAGGAATTAGCCTAAGTGAATTTGCCCTTAATCCAACCTTTAAAATATGAAAAACAGTATACGAGTACTTTATTTTATGATAGTCAAGTCAGTTTCCAATTAGGTTAAGTTAGGTAGGTTAGGTTAACATTTTGATGTAGATCATTTATGTAGATGTTGGAAACTTATAAATATTAACCTTCAAAAATAAAGATGTTTCAGAATTTGCAAATTTAACTAACACAATATTAATGACTTTATTTTCACTTACAGGTGGAGATACAGCTGACTATTCACCTTTCACCAATACTGAAGAAATAAATCTTGGTATCATGATTGATGGGGAATTTTTTTGGTTCCAGGGAAGATTTTGGAATTTGCTACCTAGCCTAACTTCGGAATTGGTTCTCAGACTCGGAACAGAAAAATTTGGAGACTTTTCGTAAAATCCCCAAATTACTCAGACCAGAAAAAATGCAATTTCTGGAAATTTCTGAAAATATGCCTACATACATGGATATTACATATTAATATATTTGTGAAATTTGTGGATGATTTTTTTTTAAATACTTGACTCTTGATCATCCATATATTATAACAGAGCCTGCTTTTAATAAAGGCTATATTCTGACATAAGCATTATCATTGTATTCTTATCCTTAGTATTATTACAGTTTATATTTAACATTAAAAAATGCAGGAATAATTTGCAATTAACATTGCAGACTGTATTGAGGATATTTTTAAACCATTTAATTACCATCTTGTTCTATGTTTAACATTATTAGTCTCTGAATTAGTTGGTAGAATTTCATGAATATACCTACTGTACAGTATATGGGTTCCATGACATTTGCTCACAAGATGAACCTAATCTAACCTAACCTAACATGTCTTCATTTCCATAATAGTTGAGTATATGCCTTGTAAACAAATGTCTGCACCCTAACTATATGAAGTCTCTCTGGTGAGGATCCATATACAGTATTTACATGGAATATTTTTCCAAATAAAAGACCATTTAAACAGCAGATACTTTTCTTCAACTACTGGTTTAGTTCATGTCATTAACATATTGTATACATTTTTACCCCTGACATTGGGAAAGTGTTCATGAGAAGGTTGGGTCACCTTACCCTCTGACCTGACTACCGACCGTTGCCGTGCTATTTAAAGATTAGTAGGGTCATTACCTAATACCTGACCATTGTGGACCTGGTCTCACCCTCCTCTGTATATATACACCTTGTTTTGTACTTCTCTTTAGTCTGTACTCACCCCTGAAGATGTGAATTACACGAAAGCGCTTGGGAACTTCGTGTTTTCTTCTTTCCTTGTGGTTATCAGCATATATATATATCTTCCTTCCAGGTGCTCATAAAAACATTTGTCCATAAAAAAGGCAAATATTTATGGTTAGTTTTAAAACTCATTGTCAATGGACAGAATTTAATTACAAGACTTGCCATGACCTATGCTGTGGCAGGTTACTGCTACCCTTCTTGGCTTCCACCAATGAAGTATGGGACAATTATGCGTCCCGGCAAACTTTTTGGGGACAAAGCATTGAAATATGGGACAATCTCCTTCATACAGGACGTCTGGCAACCCTATCCATTACCGTTGGATAAGGGAGAGGGAACGATAAAAAAATAGTGATTTACGATAAAAATAATCAATATAATTCAAAGCACATCAAAAACCATAGGAAAAACATTGTTTGGATATCTGGTATTATTGCAGTTTCGGCCAATAAACGGCCGACTGTTTTAACCATCCCCAACCTTTGGATTTCCTTATTGGGAGTATTTCTAACCCCATTTCTGTTTCTAAACTACTAGGGCATATTGGCCGACACTGCAATTTTACCGGTTATGTACAGTATACAGTACAGGGATGACCGAAACTTAATTTTTACCAGAAAAAACAAATAATAAATACTTATAATTCAAATATAAATGTTCTCTTTTAAAAAACTTACAGTACTGTATGACAATAATATCTGTGGAAAAAAAATTAACGAAATCAAACAACTCCTGGTAGAAGTGCTGTTACAAAAAATAATATTAAACCTGAAATATTAAACCAAGAAAATCTATATCATTAAACCACGAAAAAATGTATTCATGAATCATTAAGAATAAACAGTGGTACGTTATTATTAATTGAATATTTCTTTCAATAACTTAGCATTGAATTGTTAAATACCCTAAAACAGTTTGTTATAAGTGCAGCCACCTTTTAAGTTATTACATTGGCTGGTATAAAATGTGGTTGGGTGTATTTTCCCTTAACAAAAATGGCGTCGGCACTGAGTGGATCAGGTGGTGAATTTCTTCCGGTTCACAAAAGACATATAAGACGATTTCAAATTTTCATAATACTTCACACATATGTTCATTGGTAACTAGAAAGTGTCAGTGTGTAAGAAATGCAAACCTGTGTTGGCGACTATTTAAAAGCTCTAACACCAAAAAAATTTCAATAAAAAGTTAGAATATATACAATTGAAGGTTTAAAAGAATAAACTTGTAACCGCTCATGACACATCCGGCGATTATTTTGTAAGAGTGGTACAACCTGTCTATATCTCCCTGTAATTTCTACGTTTTAACCTACTAGTCCGAGTAAGATACTTTACATGTTCGTCTCTATCTGTCACTCTCCTTACCTGATACTTTTGTAAACTTTCGTCGCTAATATACAATGTCTTCTCAATGTTTTATGTTAAATCTAAACTTTTGAGGTTATTTTATAGTTACATTATATAGGCTTACCTTGTAACAGAAAACGCTTCCTCTCTCCAGTACCAGCTTGCCGCTTTAATGGTGGAGGGAGGTTACGGACTTAGCATTACAAATATTAAATGTGAGGCTTCCATGATTACAGTTTTATTGGTTGCTGGTTTTACTATTATTAAAATTTTAAATTTAAGTAAATATTTCAAATTCCCAATAATAAGCTTAATACTTCTTCACATCCATATATTATGGAATCAGAATGGAACTAACGTCATTCGAGGGCTGTTTTCCCAGTCAACAATTCGACGCCCTCACCGTCTGAAACCCGAGGTTTTTCTTCTTCCTTTTCGTCCCCCAGTCCCGAATGTAGACCGGTGACCTATGCGTGTACTAATCCCCATAAAAAAACAATAAAACGATGGGTCGAGATTCCGATCCACCGGGTAGAGGATTATATAAGGACTCGTCCTGCAGCTAACTCCAAGGTTATATAGAGGACCGTCTCTTTTACGGGGTAACCCACACCGGCACAGGGCCTGGGGGGGCGAAAAGAATAGGTAAAATTAAAATAGGAAGAAAATATTTTATTAATCTACACCACGAAGATGCCGGTAAACCAGCTTTTTAAAGTGAGACAGATTGTGTAGAGTATGGAACACAGAAGAAGGTAGAGCATTCTACGGTTTGGCTGTGTGAGGAAAGAAGGATTATTCTAGTGACCGACATCCACAGAAAAACGGTGGGCACCGCGGGCAAGATGAGGGTTACCATACGGCCTTGCCGGCGGTACACAGGATGTCAAATTCACTGAACATTGCCCGTTAAAGTACCTGTAAAAGAAAGAGAGTGAAGCAACACTGTGGCGAAGAAAGAAGAAGATTATCAACTAAAGGAGAAGAGTCAATAAGACGAAATGCCTTTGATTCCACCCAGTGGCGTAGCTAGGTGTGTGTCCGGGGCGGCCTTGATTCTGCCCCCCCCACCACTGTGACCCTACAAAAATACATATTGCACAGTGACTCCTCTTTTATATATATATATATATATATATATATATATATATATATATATATATATATATATATATATATATATATATATAGTAAATCACTGTAGGTGCGTGATTATATATACTGATGGGTTGTTTTGTTTTTGGGTGGTTGGTTTGGTGTTTGGGGGTTGGTGGTTTAGGTATGACCCTACTAATCTTTAAATAGCACACAACGGTGCCGTTACTCAAATGTACAAGCTGGACAATTTTGTAATTAGAAGATTTGTGATCAGGTGAGAAGGCCGGGTCACTTGACCATCTGACCTGACCACCAACCGTTGTGTGCTATTTAAAGATTAGTAGGGTCATTACCTAATACCTGACCATTGTGGACCTGGTCTCACCTCCTCTGTATATACACACCTTGATTTGTATTACTCTCTCTAGTCTGTACTCACCCTGAAGATGTGAACGAAAGCGCTTTGGGACGTGTTTTTCTTTCCTTGTGGTTATCAGCTATATATATATATATATATATATATATATATATATATATATATATATATATATATATATGTAATATTCAGAAATTTCAGAGTAATTTCAAATGCCCCGCCATGAGTGATACTGAGCGTTCAAGGTCATCTGAGGGGAGGGAGCGCTGCCTGCTCGTAGCGAGAGACTGCGGAACTAGGCCTATATGATATTAAATGTAATTTACCGAATTAATAATGATGCGATTCATGAAGTTAAGGGACTATTATTGAATTTGAAATTATTATAGATCGTTTAGCAGTCTGAATAATGTTACGGGTGTCACAAGGAGTTATTAGTTAGGCGGAAAATATATCACGTAGGCCCAAGCTAGCGCCTTGGGGAGACGCGACGCTGGCTAGGCCAGTCCCGGAGAGCATTCACACAGACAAGACGTTCCGCGCGTCCATCAGAAATAGTCACGTGGCCTAGTCACCTGTGCTGCGCTATTGCAGTATAACAAGTAAGTCTCATTCGATCTCAGACAGGGTTAGATAGGGCAGTGATAAAGTAAACTAGAGCTAACAGTGAGTTCATTTCAGGGTTTCCGTCAGAACCCACTTGATTGGAGTTGACCGGAGTTGATTGGAGTTGACCGGAGTTGATTGGAGTTGACCGGAGTTGACTGCGAGAGATTGACTGCCGTTGATGATTGAGGGTGGCGATTGTCGCCATTGGACCGATCAGTGTAGGCCTGTCACTGTTTAGCGGGGTAGCAAAGGATCTCTTGAGTGAACGAGTGCTCCCGACAACTAAAACGACACGGGACCAGCATCGGCAGTGGGTGATCAGTTCTTACCACTCCGGTGCACAACACCACGTGTCCTCGGTCAGCTAGTGAAACCCTCTTGCTAACGGGAAGCTAAAGTTTCTCTCAACTGCACAAGGTCTGATTGGCTCACTCTCTTCCTGCCCATGGACGCACTGGGAGTACACTGAGGCTATCTGAGTATATTAATGGTCACACACTGAGACCGTGAGTCTAGGACTCTAGGAGATACCTAGAGGAACATTTTATCTTCCTTATTACGGGTGTAGTTAACACCATTCCTCAGACTGATATTATCTTGACGTGTGTAGTTTAATATTTCTTAAATAATTTTGATAGTAGTGTTTTTTTGAATGTTTGTGCCATTAAGTGGAACCAGAGTGATACTGTGATTTGATTCTTTTAATGCCTCTAATTGTTCTTCATAATTCTGATCTCAGGTATAACCTTGTTCCCCAGAGTAGTGGTTAGGTTAGGTTAGGAAGTGTACATCTGTTGGGGTGCTATAATTTTGTTGAGTGCCCTTAAGGCCTATTCATTGTAGAGTATTTAAATTCTTATATTTTATTACCATTCCTCAGTGACTGATATTATTTTGTTGAAAACCCTTAAGGCCTATTCATTGTGGAGTATTTAATTTCTTATTTTTTAGTACCATTTCCTAAGTGACTGATATTATTTTGTGAAAGCCCGTAAGGCCTGTTCATGTGTGCAATTAACATTTCTTAATACTTCAAATTTATTGTTGCCTGTGTTTCTAATAATTTCTATGTCATTTATAACTTTTATTCCCCAGAGTAGTGTTTTAAGTTTAAGTTAAGAGGGGCGCATATTGGTGTACCATTATTTGATTGTGTTTGTAGTGTTGGAGGGAATATAAGTGTCTAAATTTCACAGTGTGTCTCATTCATCCCAGTCACAGACGCTATCCTTCCACGGGTCACGGACAGTTCATTTTGTGTAGTAGATTTAAGTGTTCTTGTGCTGGTTCGGGATTTTTCTCAAAGGGGCGCTTCCACTGCCTTTACCATCTATTAAATTTTAATAAACCCCAAGTCAAGTGAGAAATTAAAGTCCAGCAAATTCCGACCGGTTACATATATATATATATATATATATTAAATAGTTTGCCTTACTGTTGTCAGACAAAAGCCACCCCGATCAAAGTAGGGGGCTTTTGTCTGGGTGGCTTTCGTCTGGGGGGCTTTTGTCTGGGTGGCTTTTGTCGGGGGGGCTTTTGTCTGTACCCCAGTGAGGATAGTGTCTTAGTATATAATCGCAATGCTGTGAAACAAAATCTTAATATTTAATCTCAGTACCGCAGCAAAAGTCACATCAATATTTTTTAACCAATACTTTAATATTTCTTACCTTATAGTATTATGTCTTCCAACGAAGTAAATAACTGGATCGAAAACACAAGAGAACTTAAAAGTCGTCTAGCCTCCCCTCGTCTTGTCACGATGGAGACTTGTGCAGAACTGAAGTGAATTGCTTGTAACTGGTGGATTGGTCGGCTGTACATGAACTGATATGACCCGAGACTGCATGGTTTTGCAGCTACTGGAGACGTTAATCCTTCCCTTTGTATCGGCGGCAAGTTAATCCTCGTCGTGTCTGACCTAACACCTGACCCACACCACATGAGCTCACTGGCGTACTTGTTTGAAGTTGTTTCCTTAATCCTCAACAGGTTACAGGTTGTGTGTGTGGCGGGGGGGGGGGCGCATAGCAAGGGTGTACGTAGCTCATGACGTGGCCGTGATGATGTGGGTCAGGTGTTAGGTCAGACACGACAAGGATTAACTTGCCGCCGATACAAAGGGATGGATTAACGTCTCCAGTAGCTGCAGATATGGGTGATGAGCAGACCCAAAAGTGCCGCCCCCCCAAAAGTGCCGCCTGGGGCGGACCGCCCCCCCTAGCTACGCTAGTGATTCCACCCTATCTAACAGTTGGGCAGAAGAGCCACCCCAGATATGAGAGCAGTACTCCAATTTAGGACAAAGAATCCCTTATATACCTGAAGCAACTGTTCAGGAGTGAAGTAGCTACAGCATCTGCACAGCATTCCCAGCTTTCGGGAGGCAGCTTTAGCAATTTTGTGGATGTGTGGCTTCTATGACATATTAGAGGAAATGGTGAGGCCTATAGCATGTCTATTTTAGAACTCGGCAGAATGATTGCGTCCTGAAAGACTATATACAGGACGGTCCTGTAGCTAACGTTAAAAAGCTATATACAGGAGTCAGGACCGTCCTGCAGCTAACGCAAAAGGAACTTACTTTTTATTTGGGATAATCTCGCAAGAAATCGCGTAATTTAGGGACTTATGTTTTTTCGCGCCATATTCATATGCCACGTCACGACAGGACATGACACTATCCTCCCCACACTACTATAAACACTATCCTCCCCACACTACCACAAACACTATCCTCCCCACACAACCACAAACACTATCCTCCCCACACTACCACAAACACTCTCCTCCCCACACTACCACAAACACTATCCTCCCCACACTACCACAAACACTATCCTCCTCACACTACCACAAACACTATCCTCCCCACACTACCACACTATCCTCCCCACACTACCACAAACATTATCCTCCCACACCACAAAACACTATCCTCCCCCACACTACCACACACAAACACTATCCTCCCCACACTACCACAAACACCTCCCTCCCCACACTACCACAAACACATCCTCCCCAACCACAAACTCTCCCACACTACCACAAACACTATCCTCCCACACTACCACAAACACTATCCTCCCCCACTACCCACACAAGTACTATCCTCCCACACTACCACAAACACTATCCTCCCCACACTACCACAAACACTATCCTCCCACACTACCACAACACTATCCTCCCCACACCACCATTATCCCTCCCACACTACCACAAACACTCTCCCCACACACACCACAACACTATCCTCCCACTACCACAAACACTCTCCTCCCCACACTACTATAAACACTCTCCCCCCCACACTACCACAAACATATCCCCCACACTACTATAAACACTATCCTCCCCACACCACAAACACTATCCTCCCCACACTAATAAACACTCTCCTCCCCACACCTATACACTACTATAAACACTCTCCTCCCCACACTATATAAACACTCTCCTCCCCCACACTACTATATAACACTTCCTCCCCACACTACCACAAACACTATCCTCCCCACACTATAAACACTACAAACTACACCACAACACCTACAAACACTATCCACCCCACACTCACCACAACACTATCCTCCCCACACTACCACAACACTATCCTCCCCACACTACCACAAACACTCTCCTCCCCACACTACATAAACATTATCCTCCCCCACACTACCACAAACACATCCCCACACTACCTCACCCTCCCCCACACTACATAAACACTCTCTCCCACACTACCACAAACACCTCCTCCTCACACCTACTAATAAATACTATCCTCCCCACACTACTAAAAACACTATCCTCCCCACACTACCACAAACACTATCCTCCCCACACTACTATAAACACTATCCTCCCCACACTACCACAAACACTATCCTCCCCACACTACCACAAACACTATCCTCCCCACACTACCACCTCAACAAAACAGTGCTACCAACATCCCTCTCCTACAAAGAAACGTATTTATTAGAATTTAAAAACAAGATTCATTTATAAGTAAATTTAATATTAAAATTAGTGCAAAATTAAATTCGACATGCAATTGAGGTACCTGATTCCGTTGATGTGCTGGGCAGTGGTGGTGGCCTCATACTCCTTGGACGGCGTCTGTGTGCTGTTCCTCCCCACCACTCTCGGGGGCGAGCCTGCCAAAGCCATAATGACTCAGGCGGACTTAGGTCGCCTCGTTAAAAAGGGCACCCTCTTTTTAGAGTCAGGTGAAAGCAACGGTGCGCGCAGCCTCTTGGTCGACTGTCCTGACCGTGAGTCATACTATTTAACCTGGGTCGCTGTAGACGAATGATTCCACCTCACCTTAACTTCTTTCAAAATTTTTTTTTACTATTACCTCCAATAATTCTGTAATGTTTACTTTTGTTGTATGATGTCAGAATGGTGTGGTCCTCCATGTATCATTGTTTAAGTGTATTCCTGTAATGTTCTTCTCTGTCTGTTTTCGCATTGAACGGTACGTAGTTTCCTCGAAACAATTCTATTACTGTATTTGTTATTTACAAGTAATAACAAATTGTAAACTCAAAGAACTGTAATAACATCGTTGGCCTTTGGTTGTGATACTTTTGTTCGCATTATCATAAGCTAGTAGTTTTGAAACTGCTAATTCGAATATCAGTAACTAATCTGCATGGACGACCCCCACAAGATAAATGCTGTTTTTAACAAAACGGGAAGAAAAAACAACGCTTTGAAAAGTAAAGTTCTTCTTACAGAATTACCTTGTGTATCTAACCTTATGAATTAATTTTACTTACTTTTATCTTCTTTGTCACTGATCGTCTGCTCGTTAGCAGGTGTCACGTCTCTGTTACGCACTGTTGGCAAGTACTGGGCATGTACTAGCACCTGAATGTATCTGTGCCTGCGCCAGTGTTGGTCAGGTATGTCCATGAAAGAGCTATATCCCATTAAGATTAAGCATCTCGGTTTCCATGGAGTGCCATCTCTGTTCAGTTGTTTGCAGGCTGCTATGGCTATCAATTTACGTCGACGATCTGGATCCCCGTTTGGAAATCAGAAAACAATCCAGGTTTTTCTCGCATCATGTTGTGGCTTGTACAGCCATATGCAGCACAGCTATTTGGCAAACATTGACAATCCTTACTGTTACTAGCGTATGACAGCGGTTTGTTTTCACTGCAAAAATTCCGTTGCTAGTATGGGTTAGGTCACCAGTATTGCCAAACCCGCTGTTTAACCGCCCAATTGGGCTACTTTTAAACTGCTTGCCGTGGGCAATATAATGGTGCCGCTAGTTGCCTAAAACTTAACTACTTTTGAAAAAGGAAACCGCGGCACCCCTAAATTACCTGTTTTAGCAGCAGTCTTTATAAATGAATATTTTTTTTCAGGATTGGTAATAAAGAAAGCACATGATTCTGCTCATTTCTCTCTTCATTTATTGGCTTACAATCATCAAGTAATTTAAAATTTCGAATAAAATAAGATCTCTAGTAATTTCCTTTCCCAGGCAGAGCCACAGAAGTTGTCGGACAGGTAACAAAAAATTATCTCATTTATCAATGTTATTAAAATCATAGCGCAAAAATATGAAATGCATTATTATTAATTAAGCATTAATTTACAACCTATTGAATCATGTTCATTGCTGCAATTGTCAATCGTCTCGCAGAATCGTTTGACACACACACACATACATACACACTACTACTTTGCTGTCACTCGGAATCGAGCATGACGATCATCCAGCTATGAGATAGTGATATGAGTTATTAAGGATGTCACCTTTATTGGTGAGCTCTGAGGTGACTCGAGAGGCCGATACAGGGGCGCCAAGGCCGTCCACAGATGTTGCACGTGTGGATGGCTATATCTAGTGCGGGAGTACGGCAGCGTCTTTCCGGCGTTGGCGGTTGTCTTCCTTGGTATGGAATCGGACTAACTCAAAAGTATTGACACCTTCTCGTGTGGTGCTCCTCCAAACGTTATGGCGTGCAGTGATCGTCTCCCAGGTGAGGGGGTCGATTTGGCACTTTTTCAGCATTGTCTTAAGACTCTTCTTATACCTTTTCAGTTGTCCACCAGCTTTACATTTACTATTCGTTTGGCGACTGTAAAGTAGCTGCTTTGGCAGTCTACTGTCGTCCACGTGGGTAACATGACCACTCCAACGTAGTTGTTCATGGATAATGGTAGCCTCTATGCTCCAAAGTTGGTGTCAGCGAGAATAGTGGCATTTGTTCTCTTGTCTTCCCAATGAACTCGGAGGATGAAATGTAGACTACGTTGGTGAAAGTTTTCAAGTGCCTTGAGGTACCTCCTGTATGTGACCCATGTCTCGCTGCCTTTAGCAGGGTGGGGAGGACCACTGTTCGATATACTGTATGTGCAACTTTATAGATAATTTCAGCTCCCTACAGCTGAATACACGGGAACAGAATCTGCCAAAGACTTGAGATGCACATCTGATTCGATGTTGAATCTCTTCATCGGAGTCCGTGGTGGTAGACAGGTGGGAGCTTAGATACCGTAAGTGGGTATCATTAGAGAGGGTAGTATCGTTAACCTTGATGGATGGTGGAGCTGTGGCTGAACCAGGGGCAGGCTGAAAGAGAATCTGAATCTTACGTACATTCACCTCAAGGCCAAAGTGTGCATGTGTATTTGCGTAGTTGTTCAGGATCTCCTGTAGGTCACGTTCAGTGTGAGTGTCAAGGGCGAAGGCCTTGGTTAGGTCGATGAAGGCTATGTGCAGGTCATGACGCTGTTCTCTGCATTTTTCCTGTATCTGGCGGGCAACAGTAAAAATCCTGTCAGAGGTGCCACGTGATGGTCTAAAGCCACACTGAAATTCTGAGAGGAAGTTTTCCAGCTCAGGAAGAAGTCTGTTTAGGAGGACTCGGTTGATAATTTTGCTACTGTAGCTACGAACAGCAGCGAGATCCCGTGGTAGTTGTCACAGTCTGACCGGTCTCCCTTGTTCTTATAAATATTGCCGATGGAGGCGTCTTTAAGAGCTTGGGGGATTTCCTCCTTTTCCCATAAATTCTCAAGGAGAGAATGGAGACTGCTGGTAAGCAGAAGTCCTCCTGCTTTATACACCTCAGCTGGGATTCCATCAGGCCTTGAGGCTTTGTTATTTTTCATCTGTTTGATGGCAGTAGCTACCTCATCCATGGATGGACGATAGCTGAGGTAGGTCAGCCCTGGATGTTGATTGTTGAGGGACCTGCTGGGTAGTCAGGACGTCCACATTGGTGTTCCGGGGTTGAACAGCGAATAATAGTGCTCTTTCCAGCACTGAAGGATGAGCGGAGGGGGATGTTCCATGAGTGATTGGCCCATAAAATGTTTTAGTGGAATTGAAAATTTTGTACATCTTGTGTTGATCTGTAAGTTTTTTTGTGTTTCACATACTTTATTTTTCAACCATTCATTCTTTAGATTGTAAAGTTCGCACTTGGCCAGTGGGCCACTGCCTTCTCCTTGCAGAAGGTATCAGCTTTGATCCGAAACTGAGGGTTGTTCTGAGATTCGGTTGATTTCGGGGTAATTTTCATCAAACCAGACCTGGTGCATTCTTTCGATCTAGATGAGGGTCTCTCTGCAGATTTTTGTCATGACGGTGTCAAGAATACCCTATTCGGCAATGGGTTTTGGGTTGTTTGTTGTTGGGTTATCAGCACATGTTCCAGCTGCTCTCTGCAAGCATGTGCTACTGCTGGATCCTCCAGACACTTAGTGTTAAAACCTCTTCTAGAGGCTTGTTGCCTTCGCTGTCTTGGGGCGAAATAAAGTGAGAGTTTGGATCTGACGAGCCAATGATTGGTGTCACAGTGGCCTGAAAAACGCATGGCTCGGGTGATGAGGACATCTCGGCAATCTCTTTCTCTGACAATGATGTAGCCAATGAGATGCCAGTGTTTGGATCGTGGGTGTCGCCACGAACTCTTGAACATATCGGCCTGCCTAAACAACGAATTAGTCAGAATGAGGTTGTGCTGCACACCTGCTGAGGAGTAGGCCATTGGGATTACACAAGCCTAGTCAATTTCTCCCTTTGATTCCCTGCCAAATATCAGCATCCCTGCCAACTCTGGCATTGAAGTCACCAAGGAGCACAACCTTATCTTATGTCAAGGTCGACATAAAAGGCCTCCTTGATGTCATCCTCTTCATCCAGTGTCAGGGCGTATGCACTGATGAAGAAAGCACGACGCGAGTGATTCAATAGGGCTCAGAGCATCATGGGGTGCTCGTTGATCCCAACAGACATTTCAGTTAGCCTAGCTTAAAAGGACTCAGTCTAGGA
>NW_024756633.1:0-23975 GCF_018991925.1 Homarus americanus | reverse complement strand
TCAAATATACTGGAAAATCTTCCCCTATTCCAAGTATAAAAATTTCACACGTTTTTGTTTTCATGCACTTCATGTGATTTATTACATCTTCAGGTGTCGAAAAATTATTAGATGTCCCATTATTAATTCCGTCTGTAATCAGGAACACTCGTACTCGACCTCTTTGATGTATAGAATTATGTTCATAATCCTTCATATTCCTCATCAATTGCTCTAGGGCACCAATTAAATTGGTACTATTCCTATTATTATATATCAAACTTTTCAACTGCCGTTCATTATTAAATAAAGATGGGTCTTCCTGTTCATTAGACCTAATACATTCAACAAAACTTCCAAAGTGGTAAATATCAGTTACATTACCCTTTAATTTAGGTTTTATATGCACTTCCCAGGCTAAGTGGAGTGTTTCCAAACTATTTTTCATGGAAAATGATGTATCAACAAATACTATATTCCTAGTTGTTGATAAAAGTCCAGCTCCTTCAAATCCTCTTCTTTCTCCTTTTTCTTCGTCGTCGTGAGAGAGTCTCGGTATCTGAAATATATCATATTTCAGTTTATCATCGTCATTGTCACTCTCCAAACAATAAAAATCAACTGAAAGATCCTTGGTAGCCATAATTATTCTCCTTTTTGATTGTTGGATGGCTAGCTAGTTTGTAGATGACTGTACTGTGTGCTGTGTGATACTGATTGAGGATAGTATATTTCCTGTTTATATATACAGAGGAAGGAAAATTACCAAAAAAAAGTAAACTATTTCTATTATATGGCAATCTATCTTTGTAGATTTATTTATCATATATGATAATATAGACGACGATATATTATAATGTATTTCGTTTTCGTTTATATATTGTTCGGGAGAATAAACAGTACATCCTAGAGTAATAAAAAAAAGGGATTCCTTCAATTTCTCCTTATTCACTAATTCTGGATTATTCGTAAGTATCTCGGATAAATATGTCAAAGATACAGAGGTTGGAATGATGATAGTGTCATTTGTAGTGGTGTTACTAGTATTTTTCCACCACCACCACCACACACGAATAATTGGTCTTGTGCGATTGTGGAAATTCGGATACAAACAAGAGAGTAGCATTCCTTTAGTGTATTTCTTCACAGTCACAGTGCGGCGGCGGTTCGGATTCTTTGGAACTTTCTTATAGTTAATTCTTTCTTGAATAGGAGTTGCATGAAATCTCTTCAGTGTACATACAATATTTCCATCATTGTTTTTATAGTCCACTCTTGTATAAAACCCAATCTTTATACAAGTATAAAAAAATAATCCTTCTTCCGTATAACAATGCTTGTATTTTGAGTACCCAAAGGTGGTGTTGTTATGATTATTGGTTTTACTATGATATTTTTATAATAATCTTTTTGAAAACATTCTCCACAGGCAATTGTAAAATAAGATCCTTGTGGTAAAATCAATGTGGCTTTATTATCCTTAATCTCTTTCTTTGTAAATGGATTTCTTGTCAACCAGATATTCTCGAAAGGTGGGTGATAATCCAGAAATGTGACGAAGGGGACTGGTTTTTTTATAATATATGGCATCCAATCTTTTCTAGTTTCAGCAGTAGTGTATGGATACAGGGAGAATAATAACATTATTACTATAGCCATTTTTGTTTCTCCAATAAACTGTTGCTAGTTCATATATTAAAAGAAATTATTATTTTTTTCTTTGTCATATAAAATAAAATAAAGTATATTTATTATAAATGTACCAGAAAGAATTAAAAATACAATTATATTCATACTTTCGGTTTTATTTTTATATAGTTAAAAATTTAAAAATTCATAAAATCTTTTAGTTTTGGAAATATAAATAGAAAATTTAAAATAAATATATATTACGTATGAAAATATTAAAAATATAAACATTATTGTATAAGGTGATGAAAAGGACCTTAGATTGTGAGGAGAATTATTATTGTATGGATTCAAGTACGTTGTAACTGAAGAATTACCTGCCCCTGTTGAAGTAGCAGCAGCAGCAATTGTGTTAGATGTGAGTGATGGATAAGATTCAGTTAATAATTGATTTGCAAATCGCATGCACGCTAATGACGGTTTTTCAGGTAAAGGTATATAATCATTATCATTAATATTGACATCACTATCATTTTCTACATCCGAAATATTTTCATCATCATTATTACTGAATTGTTTGAGATTATTGTCAACTGTCATTTATACCTATTTCCCTCTATTGTTTTTAATATATGAAATACAATTAATTCTAAATTTAATTGACCACTGTTTGGTAGACGATCATTATTTATATGTTGTATTGCTTCCTTTAAATTCACAAAAATAGGCCACTTCTGTTTATCTAATTTAAAATTATACCAATAACGTTTTTTATATTTTTTGATCGCATCTAGGTCAGTGCTCTGTAATGTATTTAAAATAAAATTTAACCTATTTTTATTATGAAGACGAATCAAATTTTCTTTTTTACGTGTTTCTATTAATAAACTATAATTACATATGTAACTTTTACCATCCAATCCTATCCATTGATCTATAATTTTAGGAAGGGTATCATTATCTAATGAAAGAAAATAACTAAAACTTTTATGTATACAACCACTCTCTTCAATAAAATCTCTAATTTTAGTTGTCATTTTATTATGTTTATCAATCTTTTCACAAAGACCACGAGGTGGAACATATTGACATTCTGTCGTGTTTCCTTCGTTTGCAAACATAAAATGAAAAATGTTATAATATTCAGCCATAGTTATTTTCTGTTCTGAAATTATTACATTATTTCTATTATTATTTCGATTATTCATCATAAGTACCTGAAAAGGATAGGGTGGTGAAAATACCACCAACATTTTACACTTTTCAATAATTTCATTTTTAGTATATAAACTACACTCCGTTGCGTCTATATAGAGAAGACCATAAGATATAAAGTTTTTTTTTATTGGCGGCCTAGTTTTACCGATATCGTTATATTTCAAATTATATTCTCGTTTAGGAATATTAAGTTGCTTGGGTAAAGATTTAATAATATTCATATTACCTTACACTTTACTAATTGAAACCATTATCACATTTCTTGTTAAAATATCCATATTAAATAGTAATGATTAAAAATAATTTATACTGCAGTCCCTCCTTTAGTAATATGTAGAGGATAAGGTAAATAAAATTATATATATGACCCAATTACTATTTATTTAATGTGTAGTTTCACAAAAATACCTATATTAATTATTTTATTATTCTGATCTAGATTACAAAAAAGAAATGGTTTATCAATGAAGATGTTCTCCACATATTATATGTGGTGGTAGTAGTCACTTTCTATCTACTTCATCTCCATTATTTAACATTGAAGTATTAATTATAGATAAATAATTATTAATAATTATTATTTACAATATAGCTGTCATCTAAGGCTCTCAGCAATGAACAAAACATTTTTCTAACTATGTTACTCATATTGCTGTATATTAAATATGGGAAATTTAACATTGTATAGATATAATTATTATTTACAATATAGCTGTCATCTCAGGCTCTCAGCAATGAACAAAACATTTTTCTATGTTACTCTGCTGTATATTAAATATGGAATATTTGAATATTTGTAATACACTAAAATTATATATATAACAGTAGAATTACTATTTATTAAATGTGTGGTTTTACAAAAATACCTATATTAATTATTTTATTATTCTTATCTAGATTACAAAAAAGAAATGGTCTATCAATATATTCCATTAATTAACATTGAAGTGTTAATTATAGATAAACAATTATTATTTACAATATAGCTGTAGTCTAGGCTCTCATCAATGAACGAAACATTTCGAACAATGTTATTCATATTGCGGTAGCAACTCTTTATATTAAATATGGGAATATGTTGAATATTTGAATACACTTTTTTGAAGGATAATAAACTTTTCTCCAGGGCTCCACGGTTGTTAGCAAACTTCCTCGCCATTTTTACTAACTGTATTTTGGTTGCTGGTTTATACGGCATGTAAATATATAAAGACTTTCCATTTCCTTCGTTGTCATAAGGAAACCTAATTGTAAGATCTTGCTCTTTGTCTACACATACGTGTACATCCGTAATAATACTACTATTACTTTTTCTTACAATATATCCTCTACCGTTAATGTCTGTTCCGAGTTCTACAAAATCTGCTTTAAAACACATCATACGGGTTTTAGAAAATACTTCTTGAGACATGTAAAAATCTCTATTTATTATTTTAGTGTATTCTTTCTTTTCACTCCACTTTCTGGCATTAAATACAGAACTTGTTGCTATATTTATACCTGCATTTATTTCATCCATAAAAAATAATGGGTTGGAAATAATTCATCTTGATTGTGATATTACTTGTTCATTGATTCTTTGTGTTTGGTCTTGTATTTTGTCATTAGCATCAGAGAAATTGAACTTTTTCTGTATAAAATAACTTGTAGAATCAGCAACGTTAATATCATTAAACGTTTTTAAAAGTTTTTCATTATTCAACACAATTGACACATCAGTTAATAATCCTATTGCACACGTTAATCCTGTGGTATGAGAAGGTATTAGTCTACGTACATGGTGACATATATTACCGGTAGTAGTCATTCTCTTCTCCTCTTCCTGTGATGGTTGAATACCATAAATAATGTAACTTAATGCCCCTATAACAGTAGAACAATCAAGAATTATATTATCATCTCCTTTATTATTTTCAGCAGCGGCAGAAAATACTTTAAAACAAGCATTATTATAATCAATTGTTGACATTTTTCTATCAATCACCAAAAAAGATTAAGATATTTAGATTGTAGGAGGAGCAACTACTTTGCGTCCGTAGTGGACTAACGTTCAACTGCAACTGAAGTACTGAAGTTCTTATTAACCTTGTTACTTTAGGGACAGGTACCAATCTGTATTTTCTATTCTATTTAATTATAATAATCTTCTTAATAATAATAAGGAGGAGGAGCATAATCAGAAGAATAAGGAGGAGAAGGAAAAAGGGGAGGAGAAGAAGAAAGAGGAAGAGAAGGAGGAAGGGGAGGAAGAGAAGAAAGAGGAAGAGAAGAAGACGAAGAAGAAGAAGAAGAAGAAGAAGAAGAAGAAAGAGGAGGAGGAGGAGAAGAAGAAGGAGGAAGAAGAGGAGAAGAAGGAGGAAGAAGAGGAGAAAAAAGAGGAGGAGAAAAAAGAGGATGAAATGGAGAAAGAAGAGAAGAACAAGGAGGAGAAGGATTAGAAGGAGGAGAATGAGGAGGAGGAGGAGGAGAGGGAGGAGGGAGGAGGAGGGAGGAGGAGGAAGAGGGAGGAGGAGGAAGGAGGAGGAGGAGCAGAGGAGGAGGAGGAGAGGAGGAGGGAGGAGGAGGAGGAGTAGTAGAAAAATAAGGAGAAGGGGGAAATAGGAAAATAGTGAATAGAAGGATGGGAGACACACAGACAGGTAATGAAGAGGCCAGGGGACGGAGGTTTCAGGAGGAGGATAATGAGGAGGAGGAGGAGGATAATGAGGAGGAGGAGGAGGATAATGAGGAGGTGGAGGAGGATAATAAGGAGAATGAGAAACAGGAAGAAGACGAGAGTAAAGAGGATTCAGAAGAAAAGAAGAATGAAGAGGAAAAGGAGGAGGAGCAAGAGACGGAAAAAAAGAAGAGGAAGAATTAGGAAGAGGAGGAGGAGCAAGAGACGGAAAAGAAGAAGAGGAAGAATTAGGAAGAGGAGGAGGAGCAAGAGACGGAAAAGAAGAAGAGGAAGAATTAGGAAGAGGAGGAGGAGCAAGAGGAGATCTAAAAGAAGAAGAAGAAGAAGAAGAAGAAGAAGAAGAAAAAGAAGACGAAAAAGTAGAAAGAGGAGGACAAATAGGAGATGGGGAAGAAGAAGAATTAGGAAGAGGAGAACAAACAGAGTGCTTCTGAGCCTTTTATAAAGAGTGTTCTTTACAATATCGAAAGGAAAGACCATGGCAACACACTTTAGTATACTCTGATTTTTCATTAAATAGTTCATATCGTCATCCGATATATTTACTTTATAAGTATAAATCTTCTTAGGCTGCTTAATTACAGCAGAATTACTTTGTTGATAAGGAGGAGTTTTGTCTTGAACCTTTAAAAAAAAGAAATATTATTTTAATATACATACTAAATAATAAGTCAATAAGCCAATAATACACACATTTATATTTCATTTACCTCTTTTATAAAATTCATCCCCTTGTTCGATATTACAAATTTACATGATGGTGACCAACAGGCATGTACATTCCATGGTATGTCGTTTTCTTCCCAATTGTGAAGACTGATACCACAAAAAAAGCATCGTACCATGTCTGATATGCCAATGTAATAAAAACCTGTTTCTGCTAAATCATGGATTGTTGGTTGTTGCCCTAGTGGCCATATAAACCTAAAACTTTTCAATCTGGTTTCATAGGTCTTGAACTGTGTCCTATTTTCAGTTGGGATGTATCCTGAAAGTAAACAAACCCCTATTAGTCATTTTGTATTATTATTGTATTTAAATATTCATTATACATACAAAAAATTACTTACCATCCTCCTCTCCCGTTTCTGGAATTGGAATTATCTGATCTAAAATGCAACTCTGACCCAGGTTGATGTTTGCTGTTGTTTGATTTTTAACGAAGGGACAATGGGGATAAAGTCTACAATGTTTTTGGAGGGGCGTATCATCCTCTTTCCAATCTCCTACGATACCCTGGCAAAAATAACAGACGCAGAGATCTTTATTTCTGAGATAATAAAATCCTGCAGCTGCTAAATCTTCGGGAGATATCCACGAAGACAACAGGGGCCAGTCTACGAACGTATCCAGTCGTTCCTTTTCAAATCTGAATACACTGATGTCATTAAATGTCTTGGACCGATTTAAAGTGCGTAAAAATATGCACTGGGGCCGGTTCTCTCTGTGAAAAGTTTCAGCAGCTGCGCCGTCGCTGGTAGTGGTATCGAATTCCAAATTACACTTAAAACACTTTACTTTATTTTCCCATGGAGAAAAATAAAACCCAACTCTTGAAAGGGTCTCTACATCCACAGTTATTAAAGGAGATTTTACAAAAGTACACTTGCGATATTGTTTTTCATAGAGTAAATTTTTCTTTATTTCATTATTATGGTATAATATATTCAGCATTTCTGTTTTAAAATCTGTATAAGGCTCTCATATCAATCTCTCAGAACACTGACTCAAAATATCGCATCCATCCCCGACTGATCTCAACAGGAAGCTATACACATGAAACTGTGCCTGGGTACAGGCTCATGAGCACATTGCGCCCTGAGTCCTCACTGTTTGTAACCTGGTGACTAACCCGACCTCACACTCCTGTCATATCCCTGCCTGGCCTCCCATGTGTCCCAGCCGTTACCAACACATCTTCCCTCCTGGTAGACAGAGCATCCTCTCCTGAAGGCCACAGTCCTGGTATTTGATGCCATTGCTAGGGACCCAAGCACTCTTTTGCCATAAATTATAGGATAAAATGTACCGAACTTTCCCCCACACACCTAATTATTTCACTTTTATGTAACTTTGATGTGAACCTATGACTCTTCAGGCTTTTACGCCCTTAATGTACGAGTCATAAAGGCAAGTGGGCGCTGTAAACACTTCTGCGCTTCACCTTGCACAGGATGTAAGGGGTGCCCAATAAACTAGCCCCCTCAGAGGCAAATCTGAATCTATAGAATACTGCATTTTATACTGTACTTGATCCGATCCACAATTACAGCTATGATAACCTAAACCCCCTTTCCCCTCCCCTCCCTTCTCCCTTCTCCAACAAACAAATCTAAAAATTATCTAACCACGGTGTAATCATTGTCCAATAACTGAAAAATATTATTGATATAATATTTAAAATAAAAAAAATATAAATATTTCTTTTTACAAATATGTTGGATGATATATTTGTAAAGATTAAACTTATAATTAAAAATAAAATAGCTATGAGGAATGGAATAATATCAAGTTTAGATTCGGTAATAATATTTTCCATAGCTGTTATATCCATATAGGCTCTCGGTGTAGGATAAAGATAATGGAAGTGTTCGGCTTTGCGTAAAATTTGATCGGCCAATTCTTGATATTTACGTTTATTCTCTTCCATATCCTCCTCCGAGGCAGGGGTTATACGATCAATTCGCTGTCCTAAACTATTAACCTCCATTTCGGATAAAACTTTTTCAACAACTCGTAATTCTTCTTGGTTATCGGTGGTGAAACCTGTGTATCCTATATCTGTAATACATTCAGGATACATGCGATGAAATTCGTTTATAGCCAAAAGATAAGTAAATTCAGGTGTTATTTCTGGAGTTGTGAATGAATGGGGTTCTGGAATATCGATGAAGGTTTGCCCTTTGTTATTCATGCATGATTTTATTAGACGATTTAGACAGTCTTTCCGTAAAATATCAATATGGGAACGTGTAATTTCATTTCCATAACCACCCACATTATAAATTGATAAAAGAATATCAATGGGTAATACTAATAGAGAAATAGTAAATATCCCCGATATTGTACTTGAGAGTGCCTTTAAGAGATATAAAGATATTTGAATTCCCATTTCGATCAATGAAGACTTTATAATGAGAGCAGTTAGGCGAATTAATAAAATCCGTGATCCAATAGCCTCCGTTGTACCCAAAAAAGAGTCTTGTATTACATGTCTTAAAACATCTTTGGAAAAATATTTAAGTAATAATGAAACCAATTGTGGTGATCTTGCTATTAATTCAATTTCAGTTAGAGCAATGAGTCCTTCCTCAAGGGATGTAACTAAATTTGGTGAGACTTCATCTTTAGTACTGGTGATATTCTTTATGGGATCACTATTATCATCTTTACCTATCACTTTAACATTATTAACAGATATTATGGGTGTATGTGTATAAGTGCTTTGTTCTAAAATATATTGAGTAGTTATTTCCTCCTTATATCCTGGATTAATTGCCACCGATTTTGTGTTATATTACTTAGGTAAAATTTGAGGCGTTATTACTGATAATGAAGAAAAGAGATTTTTTCCCATAACGGCGTCATTTACCATATCCTCTCCAAATTGATTAACCAATTGGGAACCCAGTAGGAAATTTAATATATTTCGAGTTGTTTTATAACAACACGTATCGGAAGGTTTGTCCAGGTATTTCCGAAATCGTGTACAATATTCATCAGAAAAATTAACATTTTGTAATTGTGAATTCCATTTTAGTGGTGGGGAATCAATGAGACCAGCAATTTTCTTTAAAAATTGAAATTTGTCTTCTTTCTTTGAAAGTGTATCTAATTTATTTTCTATATAAGTTTCCGGTTCTTGTTCATATATTTGTTTATTTTTTTCCTTCGTATCAGGATACCATCTACTTGAAGGATTGAGGGCAAAAGTTTTAAGGGATGTTAATTGAACACCGCAAAAATTCTCTATTGTTTCACTATCACTATTAGTAGTAGTTATTGATAAACTCTCAAATGGTAATACAGGTAATGGTTTCCCATTAAGTTCCTCGTTCATTTGTATTTTCAAATCTACCTTTGGAAATTGTTCCCATAAAAAATCAAATACTTCCCGATAGACTTGTGTACAAGCTTCACTGTGAGCAAACTCACATTCGTTTATTAGGAGAGGAGGTGGTGTATTTTCCTCCATTTTACGCCCAATTAAAGTGTCTCTGTAACACCTAATCATATTACAACCTAAAATTGTATATCCTACCTCAAAATCATATGGATGTTTTTCTAAAAAACTTTTAGGAATATTTAATGGTATATTTTTCCATGGAATATCCTTAATTATTATATGCTTAAAATATTTAGCTTTATTTCTTGTTTTTAATGTTTCAAATGTCCGGCGTTGAACTACTCTCTTAACCATTTTATATACAACAAGAATGTCAGATAAAGTAGGATTTATACAGAGTGTATTATTAATAATTTTCGTGTTCTGTTTTTTATTTTATAAATAGTAAAAGATTTGTTAAACATCCTAAAAAATGATTACAAATAATACAATCGTTTATATAATATTTTTGGTTTTTTGTTTATTTGTATGGTCAAAAATATTTATTTTATATATACCTAATCCTAAAAATATAATCTTGAATTTATTAACTTTACGAAAAAGTAAACAATTAAAAAAGAATTATAGTGAAAATGTAATTATTCCCTATTCAGTTGCAGTATACACATCACCCACCCGTAATAAAAATGATGCTATGATTCATATTTTTCCACAAAACTATTATTTCTTTTTGGAGGATAGGAAATTTATATATCATCCAATTTCTTGGACCAGGATGATAAATAATAGTTTTTGTAATTCATCATCTTATCCAGAGGTTGCTTATATCCTGCCAAGTGAAAATTCTATTCTTCCAATAAGAGTATGTCGTAAAACCACACTCAATAAAATAGTAAGGCATCACAATTAATCTATGGTGATTGCGAATAAAACATATGAAGAACTGCAAATTTAATTCATTACCTTATTCAAATTGGAGTTATTCATACAGAACGTACAGAACGTACTACCACCTGAATGAATGGATATTTTGTGTGCTGTGCTGATAAATTGAAAAATTAATTTCAAGTAAAGATCCTCGATCAATTTCTATCGACCAATATTTAGAAAATGGACTGAGGAAATGATTTATGAGGTGGTGTTATTATATACTGAAAATCCCCAAAATATTAAACAATTTTTGTAGGGTTCGACCAGATAAAATTCTTCTTGACCACCCACAGAAATGAAAATATTTTTTATTTTTATATATTTTTTTAAAAACTTAGTATATATAAACACAACATGTACCACAAAACTACAATGCCCATGACTCAACCACCTAAAAAGAATAAATTCTCAAAAATACAAGATAAAGATAAAAAATTTATAGAATATAAAGATAAGATGGATTGATGATTTAAGATATTTTGATGAAGAAGAGGAAGAAGATAAAGATGAAGAAGAGGAGGAGGAAGAAGAAGAAGAAGAAGAGGAGAGGAGGAGTATAAAAAACAACCAACCCAAAAATAAAGGTTTTAAAAGAAGAAAGGATAATTGTATTATATCCATCCATTGTTACAACCACAACAACTACTACAAAAGTACCTCCCAATACAAAAAGAAATGGAATAATTTACTTAATATTAACAAACAAGAAATTTTATATAATAATTAAAATATATTATAAAAAAATATAAAATTCAAAAAAGTGGTGTGGCCTAACTCCGGAAATAACATACCACACCGGATGAGCCTATCTACTTGTTGTTGCTTCGCTTGCCGCTGGGTTGCTGGTCAGTTTAACTTTAGCTGTAAGAGAGACAAGACACAAGACACACAAGACACAGTACACTGGTTTTGTTTTGTTTTCACTAATATGTTTAGAAAGAAAACTCAAACTCGTTTTAACTTTAAAAGTGTCCAATCTGAGATAACAAGTGCTGATGATATTTACAAGTTAATTGGAATGGCCTTAGACTATCAATCCATGTTAGACAAGAGGACCTCGCCCTGGGAAATGTGTGAGTGGAAGGATGAAGAACTAGAAAATTTCAAGATTAACTTAGAGGCAGTCGATCGTCTTTATTACATCTACCACTACGATGATGGTGTATCTGGCCAAGACTTTGAATTTGTCGGTAGAATGGTGTACAACGACCGCCTTATTTACATACAGATGGGCGCCGGTTGTGATTTTACTAGTTTTGACTGTGCAGGAGGCGGAGAGATCTATATTACCTTTGACGCCCAAATTTTCTTGAAGTCAATTATTAAAGATAAGTACAAACCTTATGACATCTGGCTTTCTATGACTGAAGATGGAATAATGTGCCCATGCTTAAGTTCTTGTGTCACATGACAGTTTACAACTACAAGGACACGTTGAAGAATTACTCTTACCATTTACCCAGGTCTGTTGCAGCCAGTGTTGAAGAGTTCATTAGGACCCGAGAGACGAGAGACCATTATGATAATGGTGACTAAAGTAAGCAAGCACTAATTCACCAATAGAAATAAGATCTAATCTACCATACAAAAAATTAAACTTTTACCAAAACTGCAACCTATTTTCCTAAGAGGAATTGAGGCTGGCTTAAGAAAAAAAAATAAAAATTTTAGTGTGGGGTGGTGAAATGAATTTATCCTTTTTTTTCAGAAAAGGATTCATCAACTGAAAATGTATATTGAACTAGAATTGGTGGTCGGTCAACTTAACCAGTCAACTTAACCAAGTCTTTCCAGTACCAGCAGTACAACTGAGTTAGTCCACTGTAGGGAACAGCTGCTTGTACCTACATACAAATATAATAAATGTATTGCAAACCCAAATGGGTCATCTGAATAAGTGGGGGATTGATTGTAATAGTTGTAATTAAGGATACTATAAATTATTTAATTTACAATAAATGAAATAATTATTTGTGACTATTACAATCCATTTTAACATATACAAAATCATTTTTTTGTTGATACAAAAATTAGCTTGTACATTTATTGTACTATTATTTAATCTATATTTCAATTTTCCAATAATATTGCTATAATATTTAAGACCTTTACTTCCTATTACTTCTTTACCACACCAATGGAATAGAAACAAATAAACTTTTATATGGGTTATATAACTAGAAATATTCTATATGTTAACTACTATTGTTTAGTGGTAGTGTAGATTACACATACACTTACAGTAAGCAGGCAGCTTTGTCTATCCGGTCTGTTATCGTATACAAGTGTGAGTATATAATTGTGATTTGTTTGGTATATTTTTATTCTTCCTCCCCCTCTTCTTCAAATTTCCTTTTCTTATTTAATTCAATTTCTTTTATCTTTGTAAAATAATCAAAAGCATCTATTATATTGTTATTAGAGGTAGACGACACATTTTTATTAAAATAGTTTAATATAGTAAAAAATAATACAGTTACAAATGAAAATGTTAATCCTTTGGATGCAATAGACATCATACTCGGTACCTTTTTTACATTATTATTATCATTTAAAGATGACAATAGGATTAGTTTATTAATATGATTATTTCTTGTTCTTTTAATTCGAGTAATTGTCTTATTCAAATTTAAATATATTATATTTATAAAATCTTCGTGTTGGGGAAATTTGGTTTTGGTAAACCCAATTAATTTAGTAAATAAAGCATTTATAACGCTATAAATTTGATCACTATCTGATTGATCACACATTATATTTTGTATTGAAGAAATTAATTTCAACGAATCTTGTATTTCTTTATCATTCATATTATCTATGCTATTACCACCTATTATTTGATTAATAAAATATACAATATCATTATTATCGTCTAGAGAATCATTTGTACTTGTACAATATTTATTTATATAATTTTTTAGCATAAGTTTATGCAATTCTAATAATTTATTGGTATTATTTAATTTAAAAGAGTTTCCATATAAACTATATGCTGGAGGATAATTAGAAATAGGTTTATCTAGTGGTGGTGGTTCTTTTAAAAGAGTATCATCATCTAGTTTTGAAGTTTGATTTTCGTCGTCATCTTTTGAATCTTCTTCTGATATTGGAGACAATTGAGATTGAGATTGAGATTGTAATATGGTGGAGAAAAGTGATGTTTTATTATTATTTTCTAAATTACTATCTTCATTATAAATAACAGATATATCATTTATAGTCATATCATTTTCAATCGCTGATAAATTATCACCTATAGGTAAATTATCCATTTTTTTTATTTTTGAAAAATTTAAGATTGAAAATGTCTACTACTACTACTTATACTGCCTGGCAATGGGTATTACCTACAGAAAGAAACGTATCATTAAGTGTAGAAAATATATTTATGGGAAAAAATGTACACGATTAAAGCAACATGATAAAACTAATTTTTATCATTTAAATGTTCCAACTATTTCATTAAATACTTATAAAAATATTATTAAACTAATTTGTAATAATATTAGTGATGAAAATTTGTCAAATTCAATGGAAAGAAATGGAAAAAAATTTAAATATTTAAAATTTTCAAAATTAACAGGATATTTAATGAAAACAGACGCAAAACAATTTATTACTTTCAGTCAATGTATATGTCCCAATTGTAATTTCGTCAACTGTATAAT
The DNA here is from genome assembly GCF_018991925.1 of Homarus americanus. Taxonomy (NCBI): domain Eukaryota; kingdom Metazoa; phylum Arthropoda; class Malacostraca; order Decapoda; family Nephropidae; genus Homarus; species Homarus americanus. Next base: position 9,808 of record NW_024756633.1, on the reverse strand, counting down.
TTGTAAATCTTCAAATAACCTAAAAAATTTTATGAAAAATTATAGAGAAATTTTAAAACTAAATAATACGAATACAAATTTCCCGAAATATGTATCATGTAGACAATGTAAAATACTCTACAAAACAATTTTACCTTTTAGTAAAAGATCTAATATGAAAAAAAAAACTTCCTTAAATATGTGGAATGGAAACACTCCTTTTTTTTTACTAAAACAATACAGATATAATATTTTTAGACAATATAAAAATTGGCAATGCCAATTATGTCGTGTGAAATATGAAAACTCCTATACAGAATTTTTAACATATTTGAAACAACTTAGTAAATCCAGTAGATTGTGTAATAATACTGACATTCCTAAAAATACATTCAAGACAGTCCATTCATTATTTCAGAAACTTGATGTTAATTCACAGAGAGAGTTAAAAAATTCCAATGTGTTTTATTATAGTTTGCGTGTCAGATTAACTCATAATGATAATACTAACTACAAAATTATTCCACCTTTAGCATATCTTATTAACATACAACGAAACTATCAGTTTTATTACAAATTAATTTCAAATAACAGTGATCATCCAGGACAAATTAAAACAGTTTTTGGATCAGCTTTAGATAGAATGAAAAAAGGTAAATATTCCCTTTTACGCCTACACTGTCATAATAAGCGATATGTTTTATCTGCTAGAGTTGTTATTACTCCCTGTTATAATATTGATCCTCACGAATGTATATTACCAATAAATATTTGGCGTAGATTAGGTTGTCCACGTATTATTCTAGCGCATAGATACCCTACATTAGATGATCGGAATTTCACAGTTCATCAAGTAAAAGCAACCTGGATTTATCCTGTAATGGCTATCGCTACAAGTATAGTACATGGCAATCATGCTGATTTCGATGGAGATGCTATGCAAGTTATTCCTATGAGTAGTAGTTTGGCATTAGAAAGTGAGGCAATATACCTCTTTCATCCCCAATTTAATTTTACAATTCCGGATGGTGTCAGAGTCTCTTTTGATCATGATGAATTATTAACTCTTAATATATTATTTGGATTAAAACGCAGCGAAATCAATGAAGCTTTACTTAAAATGGCTTTAGTTGAATCATCACCAGTAGTATATCGTTTTTTTTTTAAATTAAGAAAATTATGTCATTTGATATGGGAGGAACAAATGGTATTTACTATTACATATAAACATTTACTTGAGTTTATATCAATTAATAAACATACTAATAAACATAATAAGATATCTTATTCACAATTTGTAGAAGATGTATTTCCATTTTCAAGCAAATTTAATACTATTAAAAGAATGATAGTTTCAGAGTCTTCAAGATTCTCCATTGATCATTTATGGCAAATTGTAGGAGAAATAAATTATGATGCTCCTATGAGTTTCTTAAACGGAATGAATCGTAGAGCCTTTATTAAGATGGCTATTATGTCTCGTCGCGCTTCAATAAAAGATATTGCCTTTTATGGATACATTTATATTAGATTATTATATTGTACACAAATTTTAGTATATGGTTATGATGGGAAAGTATATGCCCCCGGTGGTGTGTTGGTAGCTCAAAACATAAATGATATATAAAACTTTAATAATAATAATAAATATAATTTTTATTTTGATATTTCTTCAACATTAACGCGTGATGTACATTTTAATACTAAATTAATGTCAGCCATTGTGAAATCATCTAAACAACGTTGTAAAATTTTTGATCCTGAAATAATGCCACTATTATTATTACCACCGCCATCTTCATTATTACCACCTTCACATTCATTCTTAAAAACTTCAATATTAGTGGCATCAGAACGATTTAATGTTAATTCAGTGTGAATTCTACTGGCGCCAATACTTCGTAAAGAAATATGTTCCATGGGACCAGTGGATAAACCCCCACGTTTCCCACGAACAGGGGATCCCGTAAGTTCGGATAATACCACTTCTCCCGGTCGGGAGGAATGCATGGTGGAATTAGCACGATGATTAGTAACGCCCATATAGTTACCCTGATAAAGACTAGCTGAAATATATTTAGAGGAATTAGGATATGTGTATGGTTTACCATTAAATGGATTCATTAATATACCAGTTAATATATGATTACCAATCTGTAAATTTTGTAAAACCTTATCTATTTGAAAATCAAATGTAGAATTCATATAAGCTTGATCTCTATCGTGATTGCAAAAATAAAAAAATATAAACTAGAAAAATTAACATTAACCAAAAATTTAGTAATAAAATTAATAATATTATCTATCAAATTATAGATCAATTTAATATTACAGATAATTCAATAATTAATAAAATGAAAAATATAATTTCTACCAATATATTCTTATTTCATGTTTTAGATTCAATAGCTGAATATTTATTATTAGAAATGGGTAATAAGGACCATACGAGTAAATTAAAAAGGCAAATATGTATATTAGAAATTTTGGGAGAAAAAGTAATTTTAGACAATACCCAAAAACGAAAGTTTATTGAAAATATTAATACATTGAAAGTATTAAAAAAAGATGATCAAATTATTGTTCTGTTTAAAAAAATTTATGAAAAAATCTGGAAACATTTAATAAATGCATTAAAAACTGTTTTAAAAAGTTTTTATAATTATAAGTTAAAAGAGAATATAAACAGTTTATCAACAGAATATGTGGATAATTATTTTATTTTAGAATATTTTTCAAGAAATAACACCGCCGCCGCTAAAACAAAATTAAAGTGTTTAGAAAGTAATAATAAATATTTATTTGATTGGATTTCCTCTAATATATCACAATAATGAATCGACGAAAAGTTCAATTTTCAGTAATATTAGATGAGGTATTAATTTGTACTATATCTCAACGGATACAACTCCGAGATGAAATATTGAAAGGTTACGCATCACAAAAATACTCAATGTATAAGAATGAGGCTAAATTATATGTAGCAATTAGCATTGAAAGTGTGACAGTTATGTCAGATAGGAATTTATCCCACCACAAGATTCCAATATGTTTTACAGCAATTATGGAAGAAATTAACAATCCAAATAGTATTATTTATAAGGACACAATAGAGAGTATGTATACAGAAACAGAATGTCGGCGTTTTGTTGATATAACCCACCCTTTAGTTCAAGTGCGATTAAATGGTACACCAGGCGAATCAACACCAAGGTCTAATTACATTTCTCGTGTTTTAGAAATGGTTGAAAATGATTATCGTTTAATAATTGATCCTAATAAAAATAGTTTTTTTATACAATATAAAAAAAATAAAGATAAATCACTTATATTTCGAAGAGATACACAGACTTTGGAAATTGTATATACTAATTTAGAAGGAAAAGTTTTTCAAAATAGTTATTTTATACAACTTTGGGAAAGCTCTACTACTAATGGTGATGGTGACACCATTGATCCTAAATTAATTGGATTAGCTACATTTTTAGAAGGTACCAGTTTAAGTGTAAAAACAACATATCTGCACGATTATGAAACAAAAACTATCCTTTACCATCGTTATAAACCTAATGACCATACTAGAATTTTTCCTATGATCTTGGAAAATGAAAATTTGAGTGAAATTAAAACGGGACCACCCCTCCTTTTAAATTCAGAGGGAGTCCCCTTAGAAACAAAACGCCCAGGAACTTTATATTGGCATGCTTCGTGGAGACTAAATGCTTTTCTTAGTCCCATTCCATTAGAGATGAAACAGTTTCATAAGGATAGTACACCTATTCACATAAGGGAGGAAAATGAAGTCTTGGATAATAATATTAATAGTACAAATCTAAAAACTCCCCAAAAAATTTATGATAAAAAAATTCTTAAATATAGACTTCCAAAATTAGATGGACAATGTGGTATTTTACAATTTTCACAACATTTTTGTATTACTACAAAAATATCAAGTATATCTTATACTCATTTATTGAATGAGTACCTTGTTCATATTTTAATTGATTTTCTTTTTGTAGTTGAAACTAATTTATATAAAACAAATCAACATAAATATAATCCTTTAGCAATTGTAGATATAGTATCCTCTGAATTTAAAGCATCTGAACGAATGGATATTTTGTGTTTACTATCTGATAAAATGAAAAATGAATTAGCTCCATATTATATTTTTATTCAAGGTAAAAAAATACTTTATAATAATAGAGTTCCTCAATCAATTTCTCTTATTGAATATAATTATTCACATTTAGAAGACGAAATGATTTATGAGGTGTTATTATGTACTGAAAATCCCCAAAATATTAAACAAATTTGTAGGGCTCGACCAGATAAAATTTATCCTAACCCATTAGATATTATAAAAATTGTTTCTTATTTACAAAAAAAATGAAAACTTTTTTTATTTTGATATTTTTTTTGGAAACTTAGTATATATAAACAACACAAATGTTATAGTTTATTATACCACCACAAAACTACAATGCCCATGACTCAACCACCTAAAAAGAATAAATCCTCAAAAATACAAGATGAGGATAAAAAATATATAGAAGATAAAGATAAAGATACAGATAAAGATAAAGATACAGAGATAGATGATTTAAGAGATTATGATGAAGAAGAGGAAGAAGATGAAGATGAAGAAGAAGAGGAGGAAGAAGAAGAGGAAGAAGAGGAGGAGTATAAAAAACAACAAAAACATAAAGTTTTTAAAAGAAGAAAAGGAGATAATTGTATTATATCCACTGTTACAACCACAACAACTACTACAAAAGTACCTCCAAATACAAAGAAAATTCAACCATTTATTAATGCATATATTGGACTAAAAAAAAAGAAAAGGAATTCAAAGCAATTATTACCTCCAACCATACAAACTCCTCCTCCTCAAGTGCAAAAGTGGTCGTCCTCCTCCTCAACATCAAAACGTAAAAGGAAAAATGCTTTTCCACAAAAACGGAATGATCTACTTAATATTAACAAACAACAAGAAATTTTAGATTCAGATATTTCAGATTTACAAGATGATAATAAAAATATATTTAAAAAAAAAAATATAAAAAAAATATAAAATTCAAAAAATTTGGTAAAAAGTTGTGGCAACTTGCTTGACGCTGGGTTGCTAGTTAGTTTAACATTGGCTGCAAGAAAGACAAGACACAAGACAGACACGATACAGTACACTGTTTTATTTTGTTTTTTTACAACAAAACACTAATATGATTTCTATTCATTTTAACTTTAAAATCATCGTCCAATATATTTACTAGTAATTAGACTGTCTTAATCTATTAAGACAGACGTTAGACAAACGGACCTCACCCTGGGAAATGTTTGAGTGGAGGGACGGAGAACTGGAAAATTTCAAGATTAACTTAGAGGAAGTCGATCGATTGTCTTTATTACATCTACCACTCTGATGATGGTGTATCTTGGACAGATTTTGAATTTGTCGGTAGGATTGTGTACAATGACCGACCGCCTTATTTACATACAAATGCTCGCCGGTTGTGATTATACTGGTTTTGAATGTCAAGGAGGCGGAGAGATCTATATTACCTTTGACGGACGCCCAAATTTTCTTGAAATCAATCATTACTAATAAGTACAAACCTTATGACATATGGCTTTCTATGACTAAAGATGGATTACAAGTAGAGACAGGTTACTACAAGAAGCATTGCCTTTCCCATTTACCCAGGCATGTTGTAGCCATGTTGAAGAGTTCATTAGGATCCGAAAGACGAAAGACCATTGTTGCAAAACTGCAAACTTTTTTCCTAAGATTAAGGCTGTAGCTTTATTTATTTGGTTTGTGAAATACATTTATTTTTTTTTTCAGAAAAGAAGAATGATAATGAAATCAACTGAAAATGTATATTATACTAGGACGAATAAATTTAATCCCAAACATATACAGAAGAAAAATACTATTCAACAAATTGGTCGACTTACCAAGCAACTTTCCAGCAGTACAACTGAGTTAGTTACTATATATACTGATGGATCTGTACAACAGGATGGAACAGCTGGTTGTGCCTATATTGTTTACAAATATAATAAATGTATTGCAACCCAAATGCGTCGTCTGAATAATTGGATTGATTGTAATAGTTGTGAATTGGAAGGAATTAAGGATGCTATAAATTATTTAGTTTACAATAAATGTAATGGTTTAATTATTTGTGACTCTCGTAGTGGATTACAAAACATGTTAGATAATTATAGTAACATGTACAAAAAATTTAAAATAAATTTTTTGTGGATACCAGCACATATTGGATTAAAAGAACATGATTATGTAGATAATATGGCCAAATTAGCTTGTACATTTTTACAATAATGTAAAAAAAAAAATAATTGATTGTACTATTATTTATTATTAAAAATGTGTAAATAGATTAAAATCTATATTTCAATTTCCCAATAATCTAGTAATAATATTGCTATGTTTTTACTAATAACTGGTTTCATTATAAATATTATTAATATTATAATATAAAGGAAAGACCAATGTAAATTCATCATAGCTAATATAATTAGTACGAGTATTGTTATTACTAATATACGGGATATTTCAGAATTAATTAAATTTGTTATTTTAGATATTTTTAATTCTTTTAATTCACTAGAAATATCATCATCACCACTTTCATCACTTTCTTCATCATCACTTTCATCATCACCAGTACCACTTCCTCCTCCTCCTCTTCCTCTCTCTACTATTATTCTTCCCTCTTCTACTGCTCTTTTGTTCCTTCTTTGTAAACCATCTTCACTACTAGAAAGTTGTTCTTCTTTTATAGTTCTGCTTTCATTTTCCTCATTACTTCTTCTTCCTCCTCTTTCTCCTCCTGATAAAAATCTTCGTTTTCTGCTGCATACTCTTACATTATTGACACCGACACCGACACTAGAATCTTCTAATTTTATTTCTTCTATGTCAGAATCAATATCTCGTTTATCACCATAATCTTCTTCACTTACTTTATTACTAGAATCTATTACTTCTTTATCATTTTCAGAATCTTCTTTTTCTTCTTCACCGCCACCACCTTTTTCACTAGGAATTATATTACTAGAATCTATTTCTTTACCATTTTCAGAATCTTCTTCCTCTTCTTCTTCAACACCAGCACCTTTTTCACTACTAGAAACTATATTACTAGAATCTATTTTACCATTTTCAGAATCTTCTTCTTCTTCAACACCACCACCTTTTTCACTGCTAGAAACTATATTACTAGAATCTATTTTACCATTTTCAGAATCTTCTTCTTCTTCAACACCACCACCTTTTTCACTGCTGGAAACTATATTCATATAATCTATTACTTCTTTATCAGAATCTATTTCACCAGCTTCTTTACTACTAGAATCTACATTTTCCACCATATCTTCTTTAATAGAAACTATCTTTTCTATATCGTCGTCTCCTTCATTACTACTATCATCTTTATTATCACCATCTTCATCTCCATCACTTACTTCTACATCATAATCTTTTTTATTATATTTAATATACATTTTTGTTATTCTATTTTTAATATAGAATAAAAATGAAAAATATAAAACTTCAATATTATTCACAAATAAATAATTTTATATAAAATAAAAAATATATAAATGGAAAATACATTTATTCAAGAATTAAAAAATTATTTTAATGAAAATGATATAGATCGTCTCCAAAATGAATATAATAAACCATATATAAATCCTCGTACCAAAAGAACAATTGTTGGTAATAGTAGAACTCGTATGCTTAAACAGGTTAGTCTAAGAAACTATGAAAGTATTATAAGAAAATTTGGACGATTCAAAGTTGATAAACTAGGAAAGAAGGCATTATTAACTACAGTAATAGTTGAAGATTATAACACATACCTCAATCAAGATGGTAAGATTAAATTTCAGACAAGAAAAACAAATATACGAACATTAAATAAATATTTAATTGGTCCTATTCTAGGGGTAGAATTAGCTCTACCAAAGTTATGTGGTAGTCTTAGGAGAAATAATAAACCAATTCTCGACAGTCTTCTAATTTCTCAGACTCTTATTCACATTTGGAATAACAGCCGTATTAATAGAGACCATATTTATAAACTAATTCTTATATATCATACAGGATTAAGAGCTAAGGAAACTGAAAAATTAACCTATCAAAATATTATAGACAGTTATAATCCTCAATCAGAGTCAATTGTTTTACCTATTTATTACGGAAAACAAGGAAAAGACCGAAATATTCCTATATTTCATGGTGAACCCTTTATTTTTTTTACACAGTATCTAATACCATATTTAGAATTTAAATTAAATGCAAAAACACAAGGAAACAAGTCATTTCTGCCCTTTTTGAATGATAGGATATTTAATGTAAGTTATCAGAGTACACAAAAAATATTTAGAAAATCCTTACATTTAATTGCTGAGAATAGAAAATTTAAACAACAATCAAATTATGAAACTGAAAAAGAACAACTCAAAGGTGCTGGTTTACATTCTATTAGAGCTGATTATGCAACTAGAATTTTTAATATGTTATCACAACAAATGTCAAAGGATACAATTATGCCATTAAAAATTATAGGTGAAATATTAGGTCATTCTAGTTATAAGGAGTTTATTTCTCATTATGTAAATCAAGGGAATACAACAGATAAAATTATAAATAGAGAATGTGAAGAAGAAGAAGAGGAAGAAGAAGAAGAAGAAGAAGAAGAAGAAGGAGAGGGTAATAAAAGTGGGGATGATAAATCAGAAGAGATTAAAGAGAATACGATAAGTACTGACCAGTATTATACAAAAAGTTTTTTGAAAGATAAGGAATTAGTTTGGGGGGTTAATGCTAATTTAGCAGCGAGTCGCCGGTATAGGCATTTAAATATTAATGTGTTAAATAAATTAAGTGATGATTCTAATCAATTAATAATACCTGATAAAAATGTATTACTAAAATCACACCCACCACTATTTATGCAACAATCCACTGATATACCCGCCACACTCACCACCACTCCAACTAATATAACAAATAGTAGTAATACCAATAATAATCAATCAGAAAATGAAGATGGAGAAATATTAATTATATAACATTTTCTTTCGAGAGAAGAAATAAAAAACACAGTCTTTGTTACACTTATAGATATAAAATCCAAAACCCAATACTCTTTGCCTGTAGAGGTAGAGATGTTGTTAATCTTCTGATACCCAATTCTTGATCATAACTACCAATCGTTTTTTGTCATTAAACAGGTCATGAAATAGTTGTAATCGCTTTTGAAGATCTTGATTTTGTAGTCCTACATTATCAAGCTCTTGTTTTAATTTATAAACTTCACTGCTACTACTAGCAGCAGCATTTTGATCCCCGTACGACCTTTCCCGAATTTCATTTTTTTTCTCAGTTTGTCCATCTTTCGGGATTAATTTTGAAGATTCTATTGTTATTGATATTGCAGATGGTAACATTGGTTCAACTGTGATAGCTGCAGCAACTGTTGAGGAACGTGCAAGATCCCAGCATAAAGATTTTGATTTCTTCGCTGCTACTTTGGTAATTCCACTTCCTGGAACACGGACAAATGAACGTGCAGCATACATAGTTTTATATGTAGCAACCATCTTCGATAATTATTCTGTAGAGAAAAATAAAAATGATTAGGCTGCTTCTTTAGCAGTTGTAATTAATATAAATTTTATAGCTTATTGAAAGCTATGCTAGTATTATTACTTACTTGCACTGGATGAAATATCTTAACAATGTTCTCAATCCACACAGACAGGACAAACTGATATTTACATTACATCATAGAAT
>NW_024756632.1:0-21409 GCF_018991925.1 Homarus americanus | reverse complement strand
ATTATCAAAATATTTGTACAAACTGATGAAGATGCCGACCTATTCCACTCCCCAGCAATGAACAACAGACTGAGGGACAATGGCCTAACGGTCCTCAGCTCACCCGAATACCGCGCAAAATGCACCCTCATATGTAGAAAAGTCATCCCTCACATCCTTGACAACCCTAACCTATTGACAGAACTCAACTCACAAAACACCCCCCAAATGACATATGCAGCCCGGATGGGAACTCTCCCCATGTTAAAAATCACTACGGCTACTCAAACTGACGCCATCAAATTAAAATCATACGGAATAAAAAACGGCAGCAATATCATCCCCTCAAGAGACATTGAATTCCAACACTTCATACAAGTACATCAATGTTTCAATTGCTACCAATTCGGGCACAACACCAACCGTTGCAGTAACACAATAACTTGCTCAAAGTGTGCCAATCAAGGCCACTCATACCGAAACTGCACTGCCACGGTAACTAAATGCTGCAACTGTAGAGGCCCTCACGCTGCCATCAGCAACAAGTGCAAAATCAGACTCGACAATAGCACAACACCACTCCCTCCCCGCCGACCTTCACCTCCTACAGCACCCCCCACAGCACCTCCTCCACCTCCCAACCACTCACTCCCTACTGCCACGGCCCTCCCCACCCGCACTTGCTGGACCAACAACGTGACTGCCCCCCCACCCTCCTCCGACATGGATGCAAAAATCACCATCATACTTCTGGCACATACCCTAAGCAACGGAAACAGGTCTCTTTTTCTGAAACTGGCAATTGATGGTTTGAGGGAGAACGGCCTCCCTACCATACACATTCCTGATTCCTTCAGAACCGGTCCCGACCTCATCTTTCCCACTGCCCCCATCCCCGACCGGACCAGCATGCCACCCCCTCCCCCCAGAGAAGCCACTGCAATCTCCCTCCGCCCCTCCACTTCTGCCATGCCCACACCTGACTTATCTCACCAACCTACTGTTACCTCACCCCCCGGAGTAATCAGTCGAAAACCTCCCGACCCCTCCACCTTGACCTTGCCTACACCTGACTTTTCCCACACGACTACGATGAACTCCCGAACCTCCAAAATCCGAACCAAACCCAATCTTCCCCTAACACCTCAGACTCCCAAGAATGAAATGGCTGCCCATCCCCCCACTGAAATGGTGGTCAAGACCACTAGACCTAAGAGGAAAAACACCTCCCCCCTTTCTTCCTACACACCTGACTGCAAAAGAATTATAAAATACACTCATCCAACTAAATCTATAATTAAAGTAAATCTATTCGGCACTACCCCAAAGAAAACAGGAAACAACCCCGACACGAACCTAGCACACTCCACTCATCTTCCCGACTCCCCCACACACACAGTCACGTAACCGCCCATCCCTCACCTACATACACCTCACTCAGACCTCGCTCACAGTCACTCGACAAGTTAGACCTCATCCCTGCACCCCAGAATTTCAATCTCATATAAGTAACAAATTATACAACATGATCACCATTATGCAATACAACTGTAGCATATCACTCAAACAGACACGCCATCTCTCTCCTCATACAAGAACACAATCCAGACATCCTCCTCCTTAACTCAACATGCACAAACACCAAAATCAAGCACTTCGGCTACACAAGCAGACAATCACCCCACGAACTATTCGAGGGCGTTGCAATCCTCATCAGATCATCCATGAAACACGAATTCATCACCAACTTTGCTTTCAAACACTTCATGGCCGCCAAGATCTACACTCAACACGGACAGATTATCATCTGCACAACATACTCAAGACCTAACTCGCGTATCCCCTTCACAGACCTAAACTCCATCTTTAACAACTCACACCTACCTGTAATACTAATGGCCGACCTCAATGCACACCACACCGCATTCCAACACAACCGCATCGACCCCCTTGGCCAACAACTACACGCTTTGGTCACTCACAAAAACCTTCACCACATTGGCCCTTTCTTCCCAACATTCTACGCTGCTCACGGCAAAGGCACTCCAGACATCGTCATCACCAACACCCCTGCCCTCCAATTCCAACACTACATCACTCCCGGCCCCCTATCAGGCTCAGACCACATTCCCATCACTCTTCACCTCTCCAACAATCCCATCCTCCTCCCAACAACCTCACCTCAATACCAGTATCAACACGCAGATTGGGATGCCTTCAAACCACACTCTCTGAACAACAATACACACTCAACCTCGAACACCAACCCACTAGGATGATTGAGGAAACCTGGACACACCTTTTCAACACTATCACCGCCATAGCAGATACCCACATTCCTAAACACCGGTTCAAGAAAAATTACTCCTTCACACCCTCCATAAGAACTCAACGCCTACTTCACTGCTACAGGACACGATTCGAACTAAACAAACTTAACCTAGCACCAGTTTCCACAGACATCTCCACACTAAGAACACACATCATCCATAGCCTCCGTCAAGATCATGAGGTTCACTGGGCAAAACTCGTAGAGGCTGCCCAGGAACACAGAACACATAACCCCCGAGAATTTTGGCAAAGGATCGCCAAGCTGAAAGGAACTGCAAAACCCCCCTTTGATCACCTGTTAGTAAATGGTAGGAAAATCAATGAGCCAGCCGACGTAGCACAAACACTAAAACAACACTGGGAACACATTTTCCACCCACACCCCCCCCACACAACAAAGGTACATCTTAAACCACATAAACAACATCACCACACACATGCAAACACTTCACGACAGAACAACTCCTGACAACACAATAGATACCTCCACTCTCACACAGGACCACACCCTCACTGCTCCTTTCACCCCAACAGAAGTCAAACAAGCACTGGACAAAACCAAAAAGAAAACACCAGGTGACAGCAATATTGGTCAAGCAATCCTGAAGCACCTGCCCCGAGAAACAATCACAGCCATTACATACCTCTACAACACCCAACTGGCTACAGGATACTTCCCAAAGCTCTTTAAGACAGCCACAGCCGTCATGATACCTAAACCAAACAAAAACCCAACAGATCCTCAAAACTACAGACCGATCAGCATACTAGAAGTCTTAGGCAAAACTTTTGAAAGATTATACAACACCCGCCTCAGATACCACCTTGAAGATGAACAACTACTGTCCTACAAGCAGTTCGGCTTCAGAGCACACCACTCAACTCAAGACGCACTCAATATAATCACAAACTACCTCCACATGAACAAAGATGCATACAAGATAGCACTCATTACAAAAGACGTACAAAAAGCCTTCGACACAGTTTGGCACGATGGATTAAAGTACAAGATATGCACCAATTTTAACCTCCCTCAAAAATCACAACAATTACTATGTAACTTCCTAACAGACAGAAAAATGAGGATAAAAGCCACACCTGCCTACTCTGACCACTTCACACTGCATGCAGGAGTCCCACAAGGATCAGTCCTGTCCCCAACACTATACATTCTTTACACAAACGACTTACCCGACCCCTTACACATCGACTCTCTGACAATACAGTACGCCGACGATGTAACCCAACTAGTCAGACACAGAACCCTTGATCACCTAACAGACAAAGCTAACAGGGAACTCGAACAAGTTACACAATGGGAACTCCGATGGCGAATACAAACCAACCCGAACAAAGCACAAATCACCTACTTCGGCACCAAAAGACGACAACCACGTCACATTTACCTAAACCCCTACATCGCCTACCCTTCACCTATAACTATCAAACGAACAAACACAATCCTAGGAGTCACATTCAACGACACCCTCACCATGACACTACACACCAATATGAAGGCTTTGATCGCAAACAAAACACTCGGGAATATATACAGATTCAGAACCGCATCAATCAAAACCAAAACACACCTATTCAAAGCCCTCATACGCCCAATATTGACTTATGCACCTATCACACTCCAGCTAGCACCACCATCAAGCGCCAAGAAACTTCAAGTCATACAAAACAAAGCACTAAGATTCATCCATAACACACACTGGTCATCCTTCACCCGAAATAGTCATCTACATGAACTCAGCTCCGTCCCCCCACTTAACATCTACTGGAGACAACTAGGTGACAAACAAATAGAATCACTCCTCACTACCTACCCTCAATGGGAGGATTATTTCGACAACATCATACTCCCACGCAGATTCAGAGACAGAAATCCCTCCATACTAAACAGACCAAACACTCCCCTCCCACCTCCCTTGTATTAATAACTTCCCAATAACCACACCAAAAAAATTTCCCCCCCAAATTAAACCTAACCTCCTAAAACCTCACCCAACGACTCTCCTCACCCAAACCCCACGCCACCTACTCAAACTCAAGCATTCACCGACAAAAAAAAAAAAAACTAACCCAATTCAACCTGCACTAACACTCAAACAAAAAGAAAAAGAAAAGACCCTACCAATCCCCAAAATACAAACCTAACATACCCAGCCGTTACTAGCAATCCCACACAAAATAATAAATAACCATTCTACCATTAACTAACCACACCCTATCACTCCTCCCAAAACAAATACCTAACTTACCCATCCCATACTAACTCGGATGACATGTACGTTTCCCTTAGCCAATTAGGTCGGGGAGAGTTCCACAGTGCCTGTACGCAAGCCCTCTCCCTCAAGAATGTTACCTACACTGTTTTATGGGCACCTCCCTTAGCCAATAAGGTCGGAGAGGTGTGCCTAATAAAAACGGTACCAAATTGCAGACGACATTGAACACCTCCCTTAGCCAATAAGGTCGGGAAGGGGTGCAATGTACCTGTACACAAACCCTCTCCCTCAAGAATGGGGCCAGAACTCACAATACCTGCAAGAGCCTACCGCAATTGCAGAAGTCCTTTACTAGCCAAAGGAAAGAAAGAATGCAATAATTAACCCAACTCTGCCAACCACTAACAAAACCTACAATCCTCCCAAAAGAAAAACTTAACCCACCCAACTTTACTGACAATCCCTCCTGTAAAAAAAAAAAAAAAAAATGCTAATCCCTCCATCCAATCACTAATCAACACCTCTAATCCTCCCAAAAGAAAAAACTTAACCCACCCTTTCACTCACAATCCTCCCAAAAAAAAAAAAAAAAAAGCTAACTAACTATCCAATCACTAATCAACACCTTCAATCCTCCCAAAAGAAAACTTAATATACCCGACCTTTCTAACAAGCCCTGACCCTCCTAAAACTCATGACTCATCACAACTATTCATTAGCAACACAAATTATATCACACCCATAGTCCTTCCATACTATAAATTAACCCAACAACCTCCAAAGCCCCTCTCTCCTCTCCTCTCCTCCCCCCTCCTCCCGACAACCGAACCATACCTGACCTTATATCAATTATCCTAACCCTCCCCCTCTCCCCTTACTACATTTCCACGCAAACGCATACACACTCACACAACAACCCCCCCGAAGCAAAAAAGTAATTCACCTCAACTCAACATACAACCTCCACCCCCGCCAATCCCCAAACACAAACTCCCCCACCCCCGCCAGACAAAGCCTCTCATAACACCACAACTCTCCAAAACCAAATCAAACATACCCAACCTCTATACCAGCCACTGTCAACATTATCGACCTAACTCAAGACTGAAACCAAACAACCTATATCTCACTCTCATCTCCGTTCACAATTTGACAAAGCTCAAATCTGTCCCTGCTATTACTAAATAACTCTCCTACGATACACTCATCCTTCCTTACTACGAATACTTTGACATTTCAAGCTCAAAGATTCAAAACTCTTCCTCCAACTCTCTCCATTTCTCTCTGACATAGCTGAAAGACCCACAACTCTCAGAAACAAATTAAAACATACCCAACGTCTGTGACATCCAATTCTCAATAAAATCGACCTAACTCAAGACTGAAACCATTCAGCCTATATCTCATTCTCGTCTCCGTTCATAATTTGACAAAAAGCTCAAATCTGTCTGCTGCTATTACTAAAAACTCTCCTACGATACGCTCATCCTTCCTTACTATGAATACTTTGACATTTCAAGCTCAAAGATTCAAAACCCTTCCTCCAACTCGCTCCGTTCCTCTTTGACATAGCTCAAAGACTTTACCTTCTTCTTTCTCCAAACAACCCTACGACTAGCAAAATTTCCATGTTTTCACCTTCTCTGTTAATTTGTTCGTGTGTGGCCTGTGCGTCCGTCCACCTGCGCTTCTCGGCTTGCGCCGCCGCCGTGGCGGGGCGGATCTTCCTCCGCTTTGCCAACACTGCCTAAGCTAGACGACAACCAGAGCACCCGCGTTGGCCCTTTGCTTGCCCGGACCTGCTCCCGCCCTCCCTCTGCCTCGTCCTGATTGTGATTGTTGCACCCTCAGGGCATTTTGCCTACCCCCTCACGCAAGTGGTGTTTAGCCACTGCACCTGTTCTCTCCTTCTAAAATTCACTTCCATCCTCCCTTTATTCTTCCTCTGAACCTCCTTCCCCCCTGTCACTAGCATTTTTCTAGTTCTTCTAGGCTCTCTTCTCAGTGAGTCGCCAGTTGCAGTCGGGAGCAGTCGCAGTCAGGAGCAGTAGCAGTCAGTCACAGAGCGAAGTGGAAGTCGGAGAAGGAACAGACACAGCTGATTGGCTAGTCATTGGACCTCTCCCACCTTCCCACGTACCTTGGAAAACCAAAGCACCTGACTTCAATTCTCCAACTGACAATTCTGTTGATTCAATCAACACATTGAGCCTCTCCTACAGTATCGGACCTCCTTTAGGAACCCCGAATGCTGCTGAGGGGCTTGGTGTGAAGAGAGAGTCGGCAGTGAGTTTTCAGACCTTTTTCTTCTACTCTAATCCTTCTCTTCCGTGCCGTGAAAGGACCTATTCCCCTGTCAGCTGACGTACAGGGGAGTATTCGTCTGGAAACGCCCTCTGTCCCCACACCTCGCTAGTGCGTGTTTGTGTGAAGGGTGGAGGGTCAGCACAGCCTGCCGATTCGCCTGGGGACCTCTGTGATAGTGCAGGGCCTCCCCTACGTGAGGGGCGCAGGAAATCAGGGACTGTTAGGGGAGATCTCCATAAATCTCCAATTCGAAATCAGTAAACATGCCTTCAATTAAAATTAAAGTGGACCGTACCATCCAACCGTGCACAGACCTCGCCTCACTCATTTTCCAGCTGACCTTGATATTTCAGATCCGTTCCTTCACAAACGACGATTTCATCAAAATCTTTGTACCAACTGATGAAGATGCCGACCAATTCCACTCCCCAGCAATGAACAACAGACTGAGGGACAATGGCTTAACGGTCCTCAGTTCCCCTGAGTACCGTGCTAAATGCACCCTCATATGCAGGAGGGTGATCCCACCTATTCTTGACAACCCAAACATTTTGAATGAGCTCAACTCACACAACACCTCCCAAATGACATATGCAGCCCGGATGGGAACTCTCCCCATGTTAAAAATCACTACAGCTACACAAACTGACGCCATCAAATTAAAATCTTACGGAATAAAAATCGGCAACAATATCATCCCCTCAAGAAACATTGAATTCCAACACTTCATACAAGTGCACCAATGTTTCAATTGCTACCAATTCGGGCACAGCACCAACCGTTGCAGTAACACAATAACTTGCTCAAAGTGTGCCAATCAAGGCCACTCCTACCGAAACTGCACTGCCACGGTAACAAAATGCTGCAACTGTAGAGGCTCTCACGCTGCCATCAGCAACAAGTGCAAAATCAGACTCGACAATAGCACAACACCACTCCCTCCCCGCCGACCCTCACCTCCTACAGCACCTCCCACAGCACCACCTCCACCTCCCCACCACTCACTCCCTACTGCCACGACCCTCCCCACCCGCACTTGCTGGACCAACAACCTGACCGCCCCCCCACCCTCCCCCGACATTGACGCAAAAATCACCACTATCATACTTCTGGCACATACCCTAAGCAACGGAAACAGGTCTCGTTTTCTGAAACTGGCAATTGATGGTTTGAAGGCCAACGGCCTCCCTACCATACACATTCCTGATTCCTTCAGAACCTGTCCCGACCTCATCTTCCCCACTGCCCCCATCTCCGACCGGACCAACATGCCACCCCCTCCCCCCAGAGAAACCACTGCAATCTCCCTCCGCCCCTCCACTTCTGCCATGCCCACACCTGACTTATCTCACCAATCTACTACTCCCTCACCCCCCAGAGTAATCAGTCCAAAACCTCCCGGCCCCTCCACCTTGACCTTGCCTACACCTGACTTTTCCCACACGACTTCGATGAACTCCCGGACCACAAAAATCCGAACCAAACCCAATCTTCCCCTAACACCTCAGACTCCCAAGAATAAAATGGAAGCCCATCCCCCCACAGAACTAGTGGTCAAGACCACTAGACCTAAGAGGAAGCACACCTCCCCCCTTTCTTCCTACACACATGACAGCAAAAGAATTATAAAATACACACATCCAACTAAATCTATAATCAAAGTAAATCTATTCGGCACTACCCCAAAGGAAACAGGAAACAACCCCGACACGAACCTAGCACACTCCACTCATCCTCCCGACTCCCCCACACACACAGTCACGTAACCGCCCATCCCTCACCTGCATACACCACACTCAGACCTCGCTCACAGTCACTCGACAAGTTAGACCTCATCCCTGCACCCCGGAATTTCAATCTCATTTAAGTAACCAAGAACAAATTATACAACATGATCACCATTATGCAATACAACTGTAGAGCATATCACTCAAGCAGACACGCCATCTCTTTCCTCATACAAGAACACAACCCAGACATCCTCCTCCTCAACTCAACATGCACATTCACCAAAATCAGGCACTTCGGCTACACAAGCAGACAATCACCCCACGAACTATTCGAGGGCGTTGCTATCCTCATCAGATCCTCCATGAAACACGAATTCATCACCAACTTCGCCTTCAAACACTTCATGGCCGTCAAGATCGACACTCAACACGGACAGATAATCATCTGCACAAAATACTCAAGACCTAACTCGCTTATCCCCTTCACAGACCAAAACTCCATCTTTAACAACTCACACCTACCTGTAATACTAATGGCCGACCTCAATGCACACCACACCGCATTCCAACACAACCGCATCGACCCCCTTGGCCAACAACTACACGCTTTGGTCACTCACAAAACCTTCACCACATTGGCCCTTTCTTCCCCACATTCTACGCTGCTCACGGCAAAGGCACTCCAGACATCGTCATCACCAACACCCCTGCCCTCCAATTCCAACACTACATCACTCCCGGCCCCCTATCAGGCTCAGACCACATTCCCATCACTCTTCACCTCTCCAACAATCCCATCCTCCTCCCAACAACCTCACCTCAATACCAGTATCAACACGCAGATTGGGATGCCTTCAAAACCACACACTCTGAACAACAATACACACTCAACCTCGAACACCAACCCACTAGGATGATTGAGGAAACCTGGACACACCTTTTCAACACTATCACCGCCATAGCAGATACCCACATTCCTAAACACCGGTTCAAGAGAAAATACTCCTTCACACCCTCCATAAGAACTCAACGCCTACTTCACTGCTACAGGACACGATTCGAACTAAACAAACTTAACCTAGCACCAGTTTACACAGACATCTCCACACTAAGAACACAAATCATCCATAGCCTCCGTCAAGATCATGAGGTCCACTGGGCAAAACTCGTAGAGGCTGCCCAGGAAAACAGAACACATAATCCCCGAGAATTTTGGCAAAGGATCGCCAAGCTGAAAGGAACTGCAAAACCCCCCTTTGATCACCTGCTAGTAAATGGTAGGAAAATCAATGAGCCAGCCGACGTAGCACAAACACTAAAACAACACTGGGAACACATTTTCCACCCACAGCCCCCCACACAACAAAGGTACATCTTAAACCACATAAACAACATCACCACACACATGCAAACACTTCACGACAGAACAACTCCTGACAACACAATAGATACCTCCACTCTCACACAGGACCACAACCTCACTGCTCCTTTCACCCCAACAGAAGTCAAACAAGCACTGGACAAAACCAAAAAGAAAACACCAGGTGACAGCAATATTGGTCAAGCAATCCTGAAGCACCTGCCCCGAGAAACAGTCACAGCCATTACATACCTCTACAACACCCAATTGGCTACAGGATACTTCCCAAAGCTCTTTAAGACAGCCACAGCCGTCATGATACCTAAACCAAACAAAAACCCAACAGATCCTCAAAACTACAGACCGATCAGCATCCTAGAAGTCTTAGGCAAAACTTTTGAAAGACTATACAACACCCGCCTCAGATACCACCTTGAAGATGAACAACTACTGTCCTACAAGCAGTTCGACTTCAGAGCACACCACTCAACTCAAGTTGCACTCAATATAATCACAAACTACCTCCACATGAACAAAGATGCATACAAGATAGCACTCATTACAAAAGACGTACAAAAAGCCTTCGACACAGTTTGGCACGATGGATTAAAGTACAAGATATGCACCAATTTTAACCTCCTCAAAAATCACAACAATTACTATGTAACTTCCTAACAGACAGAAAAATGAGGATAAAAGTCACACCTGCCTACTCTGACCACTTCACACTGCATGCAGGAGTCCCACAAGGATCAGTCCTGTCCCCAACACTATACATTCTTTACACAAACGACTTACCTGACCCCTTACACATCGACTCTCTGACAATACAGTACGCCGACGATGTAACCCAACTAGTCAGACACAGAACTCTTGATCACCTAACAGACAAAGCACACAGGGAACTCGAACAAGTTACACAATGGGAACTCCGATGGCGAATACAAACCAACCCGAACAAAGCACAAATCACCTACTTCGGCACCAAAAGACGACAACCACGTCACATTTACCTAAACCCCTACATCGCCTACCCTTCACCTATAACAATCAAACGAACAAACACAATCCTAGGAGTCACATTCAACGACACTCTCACCATGACACTACACACCAGTATGAAGGCTTTGATCGCAAACAAAACACTCGGGAATATATACAGATTCAGAACCGCATCAATCAAAACCAAAACACACCTATTCAAAGCCCTCATACGCCCACTATTGACTTATGCACCTAACACACTCCAGCTAGCACCACCATCAAGCGCCAAGAAACTTCAAGTCATACAAAACAAAGCACTAAGATTCATCCATAACACACACTGGTCATCCTTCACCCGAAATAGTCATCTACATGAACTCAGCTCCCTCCCCCCACTAAACATCTACTGGATACAACTAGGTGACAAACAAATAGAATCACTCCTCACTACTTACCCTCAATGGCAGGATTATTTCGACAACATCATACTCCCACGCAGGTTCAGAGACAGAAATCCCTCCATACTAAACAGACCAAACACTCCCCTCCCACCTCCCTTGTATTAATAGCTTCCCTATAACCACACAAAAAAAAAAAAAAAAAAAAAATTTCCCCCAAATTAAACCTAACTCTCTCCTTAACCCTCACCCAACGATTCCCTCCTCCCCCCTCACTCCAAACCCCACGCCACCAACTCAAACTCAAGACCACTCGACAAAAAAAAAAAACCACTCAATCTGTACTAACACTCCTCTAAAAGACCCTAACAATCCCCCCAAAATAAAAACCTAACATACCCAGCCGTTACTAGCAATCCCACACAAAATAAAAAATAACCATTCTACCACTAACTAACCACACCCTATCACTCCTCCCAAAATAAAAACCTAACACACCCAGCCATTACTAGCAATCCCACACAAAATAAAAATTAACCATTCTACCATTAACTAACCACACCCAATCACTCCTCCCAAAACAAATACCTAACTTACCCATCCCATACTAACTCGGATGACATGTATGTTTCCCTTAGCCAATAAGGTCGAGGAGAGTTGCGCAGTACCTGCAGCAAGCCCTCTCCCTCTAGAATGTTACCAACACTGTTTTATGGGCACCTCCCTTAGCCAATAAGGTCGGAGAGGTGTACCTAATAAAAACGGTACCAAATTGCAGACGACATTGAACGCCTCTCTTAGCCAATAAGGTCGGGGAGGGGTGCAATGTACCTGTACACAAACCCTCTCCCTCAAGAATGGGGCCAGAACTCACAATACCTGCAAGAAAGAGAGAATGCAATAATTAACCCAACTCTGCCAACCACTAACAAAACCTACAATCCTCCCAAAAGAAAAACTTAACCCACCCAACCTTACTCACAACCCCTCTTAGAAATCGATACCTACAATCCTCCCAAAATAAAAACTTAATATACCCGACCTTTCTAACAAGCCCCTTTGACCCTCCTAATAAAAAAAAAAATAAATAAATAAATAAAATAAATAAAAAAATAAATAAAAACATATGACGCAATACAACTATTCATTAGCAACACAAAACATATCATTCCTAAGAAATCCTACCATACCATAAATTAACCCAAGAACCTCCAAAGCCCCCCTTTCCCCCTTTCGCCTCCCTTCTCCTCTCCTCTCCTCCCCCCTCCTCCCGACAACCGAACCATACCTGACCTTATAACATTATCCTAACCCTCCCTCTCTCCCCTTACATTTACATGCAAACACATACACACTCACACAACAACCCCCCTTAAGCAATTTTAATTCACCTTAAATTAACATACAACCGCCACCCCCATCAATCCCCAAACACAAACTCCCCCCCTCCCTCAACCAATCTCCAAACACAACATCCCCCCCCCGCCAGACAAAGCCACCTTACCAAAATCGACCTAACTCAAGACTGAAACCTAACAACCTATATCTCACTCTCATCTCCGTTCACAATTTGACATAGCTCAAATCTGCCTCCTGCCATTACTAAACAACTCTCCTACGATACACTCATCCTTCCTCACTACGAATACTTTGACATTTCAAACTCAAAGATTCAAAACTCTTCCTCCAACTCTCTCCATTTCTCTCTGACATATCTAAAAGACCCACAACTCTCAGAACCTAATCAAACATACCCAACGTCTGTGACATCCAATTCTTAATAAAATTGCCTAACTCTAGACTGAAACCACTCAACCTATATCTCATTCTCGTCTCCGTTCATAATTTGACAAAAAAGCTCAAATCTGTCTGCTGCTATTACTAAAAACTCTCCTACGATACGCTCATCCTTCCTTACTATGAATACTTTGACATTTCAAGCTCAAAGATTCAAAACCCTTCCTCCAACTCGCTCTGTTCCTCTTTGACATAGCTCAAAGACTTTACCTTCTTCTTTCTCCAAACAACCCTACGACTAGCAAAATTTCCATATTTTCACCTTCTCTGTTTGATTTGATCGTGTGTGGCCTGTGCGTCCGTCCACCTGCGCTTCTCGGCTAAGGCCGCCGCCGTGGCGGGGCGGTTCTTCCTCCGCTTTGCCAACACTGCCTGAGCTAGACGACAACCAGAGCACCCACGTTGGCCCTTTGCTTGCCCGGACCTGCTCCCGCCCTCCCTCTGCCTCGTCCTGATTGTGATTGTTGCACCCTCAGGGCATTTTGCCTACCCCTTCACGCAAGCGGTGTTTAGCCACTGCACCTGTTCTCTCCTTCTAAAATTCACTTCCATCCTCCCTTTATTCTTCCTCTGAACCTCCTTCCCCCCTGTCACTAGCATTTTTCTAGTTCTAGTTCTAGTGGTGGTGAGAGCTGTGACTAGGAGTGTTGGAGGCGAGTGGTGGTGAGAGCAATGACTGGGAGTGTTGTAGGCGAGAGGTGGTAAGAGCTGTGACTAGGAGTGTTGTAGGCGAGTGGTGGTGAGAGCTGTGACTTGGAGTTTTGTAGGCGAGTGGTGGTGGGAGCCTTTACTGGCAGTGTTGTAGGCGAGTGGTGGTGAGAGCCGCAATTGGGAGTGTTGTAGGCTTGAGGTGGTGAGAGCTGTGACTTGGAATGCTGTAGGCGAGTGGTGGTCAGAGCTGTGACTGGGAGTGTTGTAGGCGAGTGGTGGTGAGAGCTGTGACTATGAGTGCTGTAGGCAAGTGGTGGTCAGAGATGTGAGTGGGAGAGTTGTAGGCGAGTGGTGGTGAGAGTCGTGACTGGGAGTGTTGTACACGTGTGGTAGCGAGAGCTGTGACTTGGAATGCTGTAGGCGTGTGGTGGTGAGAGCTGTGACTGGGAGTTATGTAGGCGAGTGGTGGTGAGTGCTGTGACTGGGAGTTTTGTAGGCGAGTGGTGGTGAGAGATGTGACTAGGAGTGTTGTAGGCGAGAGGTGGTGAGAGCTGCGACTGGGAGTGTTGTAGGCGAGTGCTGGTGAGAGCTGTGACTAAGAGTGCTGTAGGCAAGTGGTGGACACAGATGTGACTGGGAGATATGTAGGCGAATGGTGGTGAGAGATGTGACTAGGAGTGTTGTAAGAGAGTGGTGGTCAGAGCTGTGACTAGGAGTGCTGTAGGCGAGTGGTGGTGAGAGCTGTGACTGGAAGTGCTGTAGGCGAGTTGTGGTGAGAGCTGCGACTAGGAGTGTTGTAGGCGAGAGGTGGTGAGAGCTGCGACTGGGAGTGCTGTAGGAGAGTGGTGGTGAGAGCTGTGACTGGGAGTGCTGTAGGCGAGTTGTGGTGAGAGCTGTGACTTGGAGTGTTGTAGGCGAGTGGTGGTGAGAGCTTGACTGGGAGTGTTGTAGGCGAGAGGTGGTGAGAGATGTGACTAGGAGTGTTGTAAGAGAGTGGTGGTCAGAGCTGTGACTAGGAGTGCTGTAGGCAAGTGGTGGTGAGAGCTGTGAGTGAGAGTTTTGTTGGCGAGTAGTGGTGAGAGTTGTGACTGGGAGTGTAGTAGGCGAGTGGTGGTGAGAGCAGTGACTGGGATTGTTGTAGGCGAGTGGTGGTGAGAGCTCTGACTAGGAGTGTTGTAGGCGAGTGCTGGTGAGAGCTGTGACTAAGAGTGTTGTAAGCGAGGGGTGGTGAGAGCTGTGACTAGGAGTGTTGTAGGCGAGTGGTGGTGAGAGCAACGAATGGGAGTGTTGTAGGCGAGAGGCGGTAAAAGCTGTGACTAGGAGTGTTGTAGGCGAGTGGTGGTGAGAGCTGTGACTTGGAGTTTTGTAGGCGAGTGGTGGTGAGAGCCGTTACTGGCAGTGTTGTACGCGAGTGGTGGTGAGAGCCGAAATTGGGAGTGTTGTAGGCTTGAGGTGGTGAGAGCTGTGACTTGGAATGCTGTAGGCGAGTGGTGGTGAGAGCTGTGACTAGGAGTGCTGAAGGCAAGTGGTGGTCAGAGATGTGACTGGGAGAGCTGTAGGCGAGTGGTGGTCAGAGATGTGACTGCAGTGCTGTGGGCAGTGGTGGTGAGAGCTGTGACTACAAAGTGTTGGGCGAGAGGTGGTGAGAGGTGTGACTGGGGGTCTTTGTAGGCTGATTGGTGGTGAGAGCTGTGACTGTGGTGGTGCTGTGGGCGAGTGGTGGTGTGAGCCACCGTGGGCTAGGTGTTGTACGTGTGGTGGCAGGCTGTGACTTGGAATGCTGTGGGCGTGTGGTGGTGGAGCTGTGACTGGGCGTTATGTAGGCGAGTGGTGGTGAGAGCTGTGACTGGGAGTGTTGTAGGCGAGTGGTGGTGAGAGCTGTGACAGGGAGTGCTGTAGGCGAGTGGTGGTTAGAGATGTGACTGGGAGAGTTGTAGGCGAGTGGTGGTGAGAGCTGTGACTAGGAGTGTTGTAGGCGAGTGGTGGTCAGAGCTGTGACTAGGAGAGCTCTAGGCGTGTGGTGGTCAGAGCTGTGGCTGAGAGTTTTGTTGGTGAGTAGTGGTCAGATCTGTGACTGGGAGTGTAGTAGGCGAGTGGTGGTGAGAGCATTGACTGGGATTGTTGTAGGCGAGGGGTGGTGAGAGCTCTGACTAGGAGTGTTGTAGGCGAGTGGTGGTGAGGCTTGTGACTGGGAGTGTTGTAGGCGAGTGGTGGTGAGAGCTGTGATTGGGAGTGTTGTAGGAGAGTGGTGGTGAGAGCTGTGATTGGGAGTGTTGTAGGCGAATGGTGGTGAGAGCTGTGACTGGGAGTGTTGTAGGCGAGTGCTGGTGAGAACTGTGATTAAGAGTGTTGTAAGCGAGTGGTGGTGAGAGCTCTGTTACGAACCCCTCCACCCAGCACTACGAAGCACGCCATCTATTGTCCTGATCTACCTACCCAGCACCACGAGCAACGCCATCTAGGGACGAGACACGAGTATGACTCGTCTTAGTTACCAATTCGAGGTTTCCTTCTCCCTTTCATCTTGGCTATTGCGTCACTTCCTCAAAGTCTTCTTTGTCAGTTCCAATTCGAGGAGAGATATAATTGGCCCCAAAGCTTAATTCACAGATCATCATCCTCTAAACCTACGCAGTGACCACTCACTGTCTTCTACAACACGCCTACTCGTCAGCCATCTCAGCTCCTCACTTAAGCACTAGCATCTTGTAATACTAATTTCCCCACGTCCACTGTGTTGTCGAGAGATTGTTTTATGTCATTAATATGCACGTTAATGCTAGGTTAAGTTGGTTATGTGGCACTTATGTTTTGGTTTTGTTAAGGGATTTATATACCTTATTATATACAACGAAAAACTCGCATCCTTTGTCTACCCTTTTATAGTCCGATTGTCTTTGGTTTTTTTTTTTGTTACCTGTTGGGATCTGGGTAGACGTATAACTATATTCTAAATCCCCAACTCGTAACAAATGGCGACCGTGACAGGACACGACCTTAAGTACCATATTCCTTCCTCCCTTGTTACTCAGTGTTAATTATTCCTCCCAGTCACTTCTGTTCACAATTGCTTTACGGTGGTTTAAAGTTCCCTTCATATGTGTGTGCATATATTGGTATTACCGTACAGTAAGAGTGACAGCCGTAGGATATTAGGTTCCAAGTGTCATAAGGCTTACCTGTTATTACACCTGGCAGTCGTGTAGTAAGTCTTATCGAGTGTAGGGAAGAATCCGGATCTGTTTAATGCCGTACCCTCACTCCAGAGTAGGCTGTTCCATAGTCACTAGTTTAGGGTGAAGTGATATCTTGGGACGCCACGCTCTACCAGGACCCCATAATTATAAAGCCTCAATTATTGTTCTTCTCATTATCTCATTCAGGGTCAATCATACCATTTATCAGGGTTGTTAATCCGGATCTTTATATTAATGCCGTAATACGCCCTTCCTCTTTCAAGTATATCAGGGTTGTTAATCCGGATCTTTATATTAATGCCGTAATACGCCCTTCCTCTTTCAAGTATCTCAGGGTTGTTAATCCGGATCTTTATATAAAATGCCGTAATACGCCCTTCCTCTTTCAAGTATCTCAGGGTTGTTAATCCGGATCTTTATATAAAATGCCGTAATACGCCCTTCCTCTTTCAAGTATCTCAGGGTTGTTTATCCGGATCTTTATATAAAATGACGTAATACGCCCTTCCTCTTTCAAGTATCTCAAGGTTGTTAATCCGGATCTTTATATAAAATGCAGTAATACGCCCTTCCTCTTTCAAGTATCTCAGGGTTGTTAATCCGGATCTTTATATTAATGCCGTAATACGCCCTTCCTCTTTCAAGTCTCTTATCCTTATCTAAGGATCTTCTCAGAAGAACAATAATCATAAGTGTAATTTCCCTAGGTATAACTTGGTTAGTTTCCGGGACTTTCTGGTTATCCACTGCCGTGATATTTTCTAGGGTAATCCACTTATCTTATCTTTTTGACCATTAATTAATTTATCTAGGTTTTCTTAATGGCCACCTCAGGATTTGTTAAACTTGGTAGTCCTGGAGGAGTGGAAGAGCAAGATACCATTTCACATCTTGAAGCATGTGGAGGAGCGTGGAGAGGTTAATTTAGGGCGTGCTGCTGAGCTGGCTGATGAGTACGCCTTGCTGGTGGAGTCACTGGGCCGTAGGGAACGTGGTACTTCCCGACATGTTAGGTCCTCCTCTGATGATAACCTTGGGGACGTGAGTGGTAGGTCGAAACGTCCCACACCTACCCCCCCTTATGCAACCAAGTTTACTTGTTCTTACTGTAAAAACCCAGGCCATACGATCCAGAATTGTAAACACCCAAAGTGTCGAATTGCTAAAAGTAGTTCCCTGGATCCCAAATCCAAACCAATAGCAACCACCAATGTGGAAAGGCCCCATCAGGATCTCTTCTCTTCATTCACCTATGAGGGAAAAAATTCAATCATAGAGGGGTCTCGTTCTTTCCCTATTCGTATACTACGTGATACGGGCGCAGCACAATCTATCCTCCTGTTTAACGTCATTCCTGATATATCTACCGCATTTACTAATGAGAGTGTTCTAATTTCAGATCTCTCATCCCATTTTTCCTATCCTTTAGCTAAAGTGCACCTCCAATGTCCCTTGATTACTGTGAAGTGCAAATAGCCACAAGGAAAGACCCAATGCCTGTGTGCGGCATTCATTTATTATTGGGTACGACTTGGTAGGAGATCTAGTGGTTCCTAACATAAAGACAGTCGACTCTCCCTTACCTGTCGACTCCACCACTGACCTTAAAGAAACTACTCCTCATCTTTTCCCATCTTGTGCTGTCACCCGGTCACAGAGTGTGCGAAATGGGCCCCCTTCGTCTAAAACCACCTCCAATATCTTCCTACCCACAGAAGATCTGTACAATAAGACAATTAGTAAGGATGAGCTCGTTAAAGCCCAACAATCTGATCCATCTTTGACTAAACTTCATCATGCAGCAGTTGAGGGTAAAGATTTTAACACCCTTCCGTGTTTTTATTATCATGAAGGGGTTTTGATGAGGGCCTATAGGCCCCCTGAGCTTGCCCATCTAGACACGTGGTCTGAAATACATCAAGTGATAATTCCCACCTCAGTCAGACCAGCATTAATTGCCCTTGCCCATGATGGTATTTCAGGACATTTGGGAATCCTGAAAACATATAAAAAGCTCCTCCAACACTATTATTGGCCTGGACTTAGGAAGGATGTGTCAAAATACCTAAAATCTTGTCATATTTGTCAAATGGTAGGAAAACCAAATGAAAGTATACCAGCAGCTCCCATTAAGCCCATCCCAGTATTTTCTACACCATTTGAAAAGATTGTTGTGGATTGTGTGGGCCCATTACCAAAGACTAAGAAGGGAAATCAATTTCTGCTCACAGTTATGGATACCAGTACACGTTATCCTGAGGCTTTTCCCCTTAAAAGCATCACTTCAAAAAACGTAATCAAACATCTTTTGCACCTTTTCACTTCAGTGGGCATTCCTAAAGAGATCCAATCCGATCAGGGCACCAATTTTACGAGCAATCTTTTCAAACAGGTGATGAAAGACCTCAGTGTGGACCATTGTACATCTTCGGTTTACCACCCACAATCCCAAGGTTGCTTGGAACGGTTCCATCAAACTTTCAAATCAATGATCAAAAAATACTGTATAGAACACCAAAAGGAATGGGATGAAAGCATAGACTTGTTACTCTTTGCCATCAGGGAATGTCCCCAGGAGTCATTGGGTTTCTCCCCGTTCGAGTTACTATATGGGAGACAAATTAGGGGACCCCTTAAAATAATACAGGAGCAGTGGTTTGACACTCCATCTATTAAGCCCGCAACAGTTTCCCAATACATTGACACTTTAAGGGACAAATTAACTGAAGTCCGAACCATTGCTCAGTCAAACTTAAAAAGTCCAAGAAAAAATGGTGAAGTCCCAACCTAAATTAGTTAAAGATCATTTTCCAGGTGACAAAGTGTTACTCTTTCTACCCATTCCAGGCTCTCCCTTAAAAGCAAGTTTACTGGTCCCTATATAGTTGCTAATAAACTATCTCTTCAACTATATAGTCCATACTCCTGATCGCAGAAAAGATTCACAACTTGCTACATTAATCTCATGAAACTTTACCATTCCAGGCAGTCAGAGGAAGACATCCCAGAGGCTATAAGCCTACCTGTATTGCATACGGTTTTGTCAGGGCCGGAGCCGGAGACAGATGACATGGATCTATTGGAGAATTTAGACTTCCCTCTACCTAAAGAAAACCCTGCTAACAGTCACATACTCAACAATTTAGATGAGTATTTTTCTGTTCTGAATCCATCTCAAGCAAAAGATCTCACTAAGTTATTATCAACATTTCCTAAAGTCACGTCAGACCTCCCAGGGTTTTGCAATATACTTAAACATGATATTAAGCTAATCTCAGATGATGTACAACCCATTAGGCAATCAGCATATCGACTAAATCCACAAAAAAGAGAGATTATGAAAAGGAGGTAGATTTTTTGTTGAAACATAACTTAGCTGAGCCTAGTACCTCCCCATGGGCTTCACCTTGCCTTCTCATTCCAAAACCCGATAGCACTTTTCGTTTCTGTACCGATTATCGTAAAGTGAACCAGGTCACTGTCTCAGACTCCTACCCTTTACCTTTGATTGAAGATATAATAGACAGCATAGGCTGTACAAAATTTATATCTACCGTGGACATGTTGAAAGGATATTATCAAGTGGGACTCACGGATAGGCCAAAATAATCTCGGCATTTATAACCCATTTGGACTTTTTCAATATTTATATATTATGGCGTTTGGCTTTTCTAATGCCCGCCATTCCAGAGGGCCATCAACTTCCTAATTCAGACTCTAGGTGGGACGTTCGCCTACCTGGATGACCTGGTGGTGGTGTCGGACAGCTGGGACGAACATCTGGTGCGTTTGGAGATACTTTCGTTTGCATCGACTGCAAGAGACTGATTCACTATAAACCTGAGCAATCTGCTTTTTGGCCGGGCCCAGTGACTTACCTGGGACATATCGTTGGGCATGGTATGGTGAGACCCAAGGACGCAAACGTTAGAGCCATCTTGTCCTTCCCCACTCCAAGGACGAGGAAGGAACTCATGCGCTTCCTTGGGATGTGCGGCTACTACCGTCGGTTCTGCAGTAACTTCTCCAGCGTGGCCGGACCCCTCACAGACCTTACCAGTTCTGCGGTCCCTACATCTGGAACCAGAGGTGCGACCAGTCTTTCCACCGCCTCAAAGCCTTCCTTGCCTCCAAGCCTGTAGTCCACCCCCCTGACTACACCTCGCCCTTCCATCTGCAAATCGACGCTAGTGGTGTCGGAGTGGGGGCTGTGCTCCTACAACCCGACCCAACCACTGATGTTCTTCACCCTGTGGCATATTACTCCGCCAAGTTGATAAAACATCAGACCAACTACTCGACCATAGAGAAGGAGGCCCTGGCTCTGGTGTTAGCAATAAAGAAGTTTGAATGTTACCTCCAGTCTTGCCCACAAACAACCCTAGTCTTCACTGACCATAACCCACTCACGTTCATCCAAACCAACAAGACCTCCAACCAG
>NW_024756631.1:0-39298 GCF_018991925.1 Homarus americanus | reverse complement strand
GAGTATCAGAGGCACTGGAGTGTCAGAGGTACCTGGGAGCAGTCAGAGGTGTACCTGAGAGTGGCAGCTGGTACCTGGGAGCATCAGAGGAGGCCTGGGACATCAGAGAGCATTCAAGGCCGGAGGTGTACCTGGGAGGCCTGAGGTGGTACCTGGGAGCACCTGAGGTACTCTGGGAGTAGCTGCAAGCACCTGGGAGTGTCAAGAGTACCTGGGAGCATCAGAGAACACCTGGGAGTGCTCAGGGGTGTGCACCTGGGAGTGTCGGAGGTGCAATGGGGAGTGTCGCAGGTGCACCTGGGAGGTCAGAGGTGTACCTGGAGGCCAGAGGTGCCTGGAGGTCAGAGGTACCTGGGAGGTTAACAGGTACCTGGGAGCAAGCCAGAGGCTGTACCTGAGATGTCTGGAGGTGTACCTTGAAGTCAGAGGTACCTGGGAGAGTCTGAGTAAGGTATCTGGGAGTGTTCGAGGTGTACTTGGGAGGTTGGGGGGTACTGGGGACAAGTTCAGGTGTACCTGGGAGTGTCTGAGGTACCTGGGAGTGTCTGGAGGTACCTGGGAGGCACCTGAGGTGTGATGAGTGCTCACAGGTGCACTTGGCAATCAGCGGTGTACCTGGGAGGTCACAGTGTGGCCTAGGAGTGTCAGGGGAGCACCTGGGAGCATCAGAGGTGTACCTGGGAGGCCAGGAGGATGCACCTGGGAGTGCCGGGAGGTGTACCTGAGAGTGTAAGGCACCTGGGGATATCAGAGGAGCACCCACATCAGAGGAGCATCTGGAGTGTCGGAGGTGTACCTGGAGTGTCTGAGGTGCACCTGGAGGTCTGAGGTGTACCTGGAGTGGGCTGCACAGGACCTGGGAGTGTCAGAGAGGCACCCTGGGAGCATCAGAGAATACCTGGGAGTGTCAGGGGTGTACCTGGGAGTGTCGGAGGCACCTGGGAGTGCAGGAGGTACACCTGGGAGTGCTCATTTGTGCACCAGGGATTGTCAGGGGTACCTGGGAGTGTCAGAGGTGTACCTGAGCAAGCCTGAGGTGTACCCAGAGTGCCAGAGGTGTTCCTGGAGCACACGGTGTACCTTGAGTGTCAGAGGTGCACCTGAGAGGTTCGAGGTGTACCTGGGAGTGTATGAGGCACCTGGGAGTGTCACGTGTGCACCAGAGAGTGTCAGAGGTGGGACCTGGGAGTGTCAGGAGGTGTACCTGGGAGTGCTTGGGGTACCTGGGAGTATCGGGAGGCACCTGGAGGCCGGAGGCACCTGAGAGTGGGGTGTTGTACCTGGGAGCATCAGAGGAGTACCTGGGAGACATCAGAGAGTATCTGGGAGGTCGGAGGTGTACCTGGGAATGTCTGAGGTACCTGGGAGTGTCTGAGGCAAAATTTGGGAGGTACACAGCAAAATTCGGGAGTGTCAGAGGAGCACATGGGAGCATCAGAGGAATACCTAAGGGGTGTACCTGGGAGTGTCGGAGGTGTACTGGGAGTGTCGTAGGTGTGGCCTGGGAGTGTCAGAGGTGTACCTGGGAGTGTCTGAGGTACCTGGGGAGTGTATGAGAGGCTACCTGGGAGTGTCAAGGCTCAGGGAGGTTGGGGTGTACCTGGGAGTGTCAGGTGTACCTGGGAGTGTTCGGGGTACCTGGGAGCAGAGGTACTTGAGTGCTGGGCTGGTGTACTTGAGGCCAGAGGTACCTGGAGAGGTCTGAGGTGTACCTAGGAGTGTATGAGGCACCTGGGAGAAGTCACGCAGGCACCAGAGCAAGTCAGAGGTGCACGTGGGAGGCCAGAGGTACCTGGGGAGTGTCAGGGGTGTACCTGGCATCGGAGGTGTACCTGGAGTGTCAGGAGGTACCTGGAGTGTCAGAGGTGTACCTGCAGTGTCAGAGGTGTACCTGGGGAGTGACTTTGGTGTACCTGGGAGGTCAGGAGGTGTACCTGGGAGGTTGGCGGTGTACTCTGGGAATGTCAGGGGGGTACCTGGGAGGCCAGGAGGTGTACCTGGGAGGTTGGAGCAGGTACTGGGAATGTCAGGGTGTACCTGGAGTGTCGAGGTACCTGGGAGTGTCTTGGGGTGTACCTGGGAGTGCCGAGGTGTACCTGGGAGTGTCTGAGGTGTACCTGGGAGAGTCAAGGTGGTGTGTACCTGAATGTCTGAGGTGTGCACTGGGAGTGTTATGGTGTACCCAGAGGTCAGGAGGTGCACTTGGGAGCATGTCAGAGGTGGTACCTGTGAGTGTCTGAGGTGTACCTGGGAATGTCAGAGGTGCCTGGGAGTGTCACAGGCACTTGGGAGTGTCTGAGGCACCTGGGAGGCTCTGAGGTGGCACCTGGGAGTGTGTGGGAGGCACCTGGCAGTGTCTGGAGGCGTGGCCTGGCAGTGCTCAGCGGTGTACCTGGGGAGTGTCAGCGGTGTACCTGGGGAGTGTCTGGAGTGTTCCCTGGAGTGTCTACAGTACCTAGGGAGAGTCAGAGGAGCAATCGGGGAGGTTGTGAAGGTATGGGAGTGCCTGGGGTGCACCTGGAGTGTCAAAGGTGTACCTGGGAGTTAGGGGTGTACCTGGAGAATTACAGAGGTGTACCTGGGAGTGTCAGAGATGTACCTGGGAATGTCATAGATGCACCTGGAAGTGTCAGGGGTGTACCTGGAAGTGTCAGGTGTACCTGGGAGTGTCAGAGGTGTACCTGGGAGTGTCAGAGGTGTACCTGGGAGTGTCTGAGGTGTACCTGGGAGTGTCAGATGTACCTGGGAGTGTCTGAGGTACCTGGGAGTGTCAGTGGTGTACATGGGATGTTGGTGTACCTGGGAGTGTCAGAGGTGTACCTGGGAGTGTCGGAGGTGTACCTGGAAGTGTCAGAAATATACCTGGGAGTATCTGAGGTATACCTGGAAGTGTCAGAGGTGTACCTGGGAGTGTCAGGTGTACCTGGAGTGTCAGCGGTGTACCTGGCAGTGTCAGAGATGTACCTGGCAGTATCAGAGGTTTACCTGGGAGGTCTGGTGGTGTACCTGGGAGGTCGGAGATGTACCTGGGAGTGTCAGGGGTATACCTGGGAGTGTCAGAGGTGTACCTGGGAGTGTCAGAGGTGTACCTGGGAGTGTCTGAGGTCTACCTGGGAGTGTCATTGGTGTACCTGGGAGTGTCAGAGGTGTAACTGGAAGTGTCGGAGGTGTACCTGGAAGTGTCAGAAATATACCTGGGAGTGTCTGAGGTGTACCTGGGAGTGTCAGAGGTGTACCTGGGAGTGTCAGGGGTGTACCTGGGAGTGTCAGCGGTGTACCTGGGAGTGTCAGAGGTACCTGGGAGTATCAGAGGTGTACCTGGGAGTGTCAGAGGTGTACCTGCCAGTGTCAGAGGTGTACCTGTCAGTGTCAGAGGTGTACCTGGGAGGTCAGAGGTGTACCTGGGAGTGTCAGGGTGTACCTGGGAGTGTCAGGGGTGTACCTGGGAGGTCAGGAGGTGTACCTGGGAGTGCAGAGGTGTACCTGGGAGTGTCTGAGATGTACCTGGGAGTGTCAGGAGGTACCAGGAGTGTCGGAGGTGTACCTGGAGTGTCAGGGGTGTACCTGGAGTGTCAGAGGTACCTGGGAGTGTCAGAGGTGTACCTGGGAGTGTATGGAGGTACCTGGGAGTGTCAGGAGGTGTACCTGGGAGTGTCTGAGGTGTACCTGGGGAGTGTCAGAGGAGTACCTGGGAGCATCAGATGTACCTGGGAGTGGCAGAGGTACCTGGGAGGTCAGAGGTGTACCTGGCAGTGTCAGAGATGTACCTGGGAGTGTTCAGTGTACCCGGAGTGTAAGAGGTGTACTTGGGAGTGTCAGAGGTGAACCAGAGAGTGTCAGAGGAGTACTTGGGAGGTCAGAGGTGTACCTGGGAGTATCGGAGGTGTACCTGGGAGTATCGGAGGTGTACCTGGGAGCGTCAGAGGTGTACCTGGGAGTGGTGAAGTGTACCTGGGAGTGCTCAGTGATGCCTGGGATTGTCACGTGTGTACCAGGGAGGTCAGAGGTTTACCTGGGAGTGTCAGAGGTTTACCTGGAAGTGTCTGAGGTGTACCTGGGAGTGTCAGAGTTGTACCTGGAGTGTCAGGTTTGTACCAGGGAGTGTCAGAGTTGTACCTGGGGAGTGTCTGAGGTGTACCTGGAAGTGTCAGAAATGTACCTGGAGTGTCTGAGGGTTCCTGGGAAGTCAGGAAGTGTACCTGGGAGTGTCAGGGGCACCTGGGAGTCTGGGCGGGTACCGGGAGTGTCAGGAGATGTACCTGGGAGTGTCAGAGGTGTACCTGCCACAGAAGTACCTGATTGTCAGAGGTGTACCTGGGAGTGTCAGAGGTGTACCTGGGAGTGTCAGGGTGTAACTGGGACTGTCGGAGTGTAACTGGGAGGTCAAAGGTGTACCTGGGAGTGTCAGAGGTGTACCTGGGAGTGTCAGGGTGTACCTGGGATTGTCAGGGTGTACCTGGGAGTGTCAGGTGTACCTGTGAGTATCAGCGGTGTATCCGGGAGTGTCAGTGGTGTACCTGGCAGTGGCAGAGATGTACCTGGCAGTGTAAGATCTGTACCTGGGAGTGTCTGAGGTGTACCTGGGAGTGTCGGAGGTGTACCTGGGAGTGTCAAGGGGGTACCTGGGAGTGTCAAAGGTGTACCTGGAGTGTCAGAGACCTGGAGTGTCTGAGGTGTACCTGGGAGTGTCACAGGTGTACCTGGGAGTGTCACAGGTGTGCCTGGGAGTGTCAGGGAGGTACCTGGGAGTGTCAGAGATGTACCTGGAGTGTCAGAGGTACCAGGAGTGTCGGAGGTGTACCTGGGAGGTCAGGTGTACCTGGGAGGTCAGAGGTACCTGGGAGTGTCAGAGGTGCCTGGGAGGTGTGAGGGACCTGGGAGTGTCTGAGGTGTACCTGGGAGTGTCAGAGGAGTACCTGGGTGTGTCTGAGGTGTACCTGGAGTGTCAGAGGAGTACCTGGGAGCAGAGGAGTACCTGGAAGTGTCAGAGATGTGCCTGGAGTGTCAGAGGTGTACTGGGAGTGTCAGTGGTGTACCTGGAGTGTCACTGGTGTACCTGGCAGTGTCTGGAGGTGCACCTAGGAGGTCAGTGGTGTACCTGGGAGGTCAGAGGTGACCTGGGAGTGTCAGAGGAGTACCTGAGAATCAGAGGAGTACCTGGGACTGTCAGAGGTGTACCTGGAGTTTCAGAGGTGTACCTGGGAGTGTCAGTGGTTTACCTGGGAGTGTCATTGGTGTACCTGGGAGTGTCAGAGGTACCTGAAAGTGTCGGAGGTGTACCTGGAAGTGTCAGAAATGTAGCTGGGAGTGTCTGGAGGTGTACCTGGGAGTGTCAGAGGTGTACCTGGGAGTGTCAGGGGTGTACCTGGGAGTGTCACGAGGTACCTGGGAGTGTCAGAGGTGTACCTGGGAGTTCGGAGGTGTACCTGGGTGTGTCAGAGGTGTACCTGGGAGTGTCAGATGTGTACCCCAGTGTCAGAGGTGTACCTGGGAGTGTCAGAGGTGTACCTGGGAGTGTCAGTGGTGTACCTGGGAGTGTCAGGGGTGTAACTGGGAGTGTCGGAGGTGTAACTGGGAGTGTCAAAGGTGTACCTGGGAGTATCAGAGGTGTTCCTGGGAGTGTCAGGG
The DNA here is from genome assembly GCF_018991925.1 of Homarus americanus. NCBI lineage: Eukaryota > Metazoa > Arthropoda > Malacostraca > Decapoda > Nephropidae > Homarus > Homarus americanus. The sequence goes on along the minus strand of NW_024756631.1, from coordinate 33,670 downwards.
GTGTACCTGGGATTGTCAGGGGTGTACCTGGGAGTGTCAGATGTGTACCTGCCAGTGTCAGAGGTGTACCTGGGAGTGTCTGTGGTGTACCTGGGAGTGTCTGAGGTACCTGGGAGTGTCGGAGGTGTGCACCGGGAGTGTCAGGTGTACCTGGGAGGTCAGAGGTGTACCTGGGAGTGTCATTGGTGTACCTGGAGTGTCAGAGGTGTACCTGGAAGTGTCGGAGGTGTGCATGGAAGTGTCAGAAATATACCTGGGAGTGTCTGAGGGGTGTACCTGGGGTGTCAGAGGTGTACCTGGGGAGTGTCAGGGGTGTGCCTGGGAGTGTCAGCGTTGTACCTGGGAGTGTCAGAGGTGTACCTGGGAGTATCAGAGGTGTGCCTGGGTGTGTCAGGGGTGTGCCTGGGAGTGTCAGGGGTGTACCTGCCAGTGTCAGAGGTGTACCTGCCAGTGTCAGAGGTGTACCTGGGAGTGTCAGAGGGTGTACCTGGGAGTGTCAGAGGTGTGCCTGGGAGCGTCAGAGGAGTACATGGGAGCTTCAGAGGAGTACCTCGGAGTGTCAGAGGTGTACCTGGTAGTGTCATTGGTGTACCTGGGAGTGTCAGTGGTGTACTGGCAGTGGCAGAGATGTGCCTGGCAGTGTCAGGCTGTACCTGGGAGTGTCTGGGGTGTGCCTGGGGTGTCGAGGTGTACCTGGGGTGTCAGGGGGTGCCTGGGGAGTGTGAGGTGTACCTGGGAGTGTCAGAGGTGTACCTGGGGTGTCTGGGGTGTGTGGGGTGTCAGAGGTGTGCCTGGGGTGTCTGAGATGTGCCGCAGGGTGTCAGGGGGTACCTGGGAGTGTCAGAGGTGTGCCTGGAGTGTCAGAGGTGTACCAGGGGGTGTCGGGAGGTGTACCTGGGAGTGTCAGGGTGTGCCTGGGAGTGTCAGAGGTGTACCTGGGAGTGTCTGGGGTGTGCTGGGTGTGTGAGGTCTGCCTGGGGTGTCAGAGGTGTGCCTGGGAGTGTCTGAGGTGTACCTGGGAGTGTCAGAGAGGGCATTGGGGAGTGTCAGGGTGTACCTGGGGGGGTCAGGGTGTACCTGGGAGTGTCAGAGGTATGCCTTGGAGTGTCAGAGGTGTGCCAGGGGTGTGGGGGTGTACCTGGGAGTGTCAGGGGTGTGCCTGGGGAGTGTCAGGGGTGTACCTGGGAGTGTCAGAGGTGTGCAGGGGTGTGTGAGGTCTGCCTGGGGAGTGTCAGAGGTGTGCCTGTGAGTATCGGCGGTGTATCTGGGGAGTGTCAGTGGTGTGCCTGGCGGTGGCAGAGATGTGCCTGGCAGTGTAGATCTGTACCTGGGAGTGTCTGGGAGGGTCTGCAGGGGTGTCGGAGGTGTGCCTGGGGAGTGTCAGGGGGTACCTGGGAGTGTCAGAGGTGTGCCTGGGGTGTCAGAGGTGTGCCTGGGGTGTCTGGGGTGTGCCTGGGAGTGTCAGAGGTGTGCCTGGGAGTGTCAGGGGTATGCCTGGGAGTGTCAGAGGTGTGCCTGGGAGTGTCAGAGGTATGCCTGGGGAGTGTCTGAGGTCTACCTGGGAGTGTCATTGGTGTACCTGGGGGTGTGTCAGAGGTGTAAATGGAAGTGTCGGAGGTGTACCTGGAGTGTGAAATATCCTGGGAGTGTCTGGGGGTGTGCCTGGGGTGTCGGAGGTGTGCCTGGGTGTCAGGGGTACCTGGGAGTGTCAGAGGTGTACCTGGGAGTGTCAGAGGTGTACCTGTGAGTATCAGCGGTGTATCTGGGAGTGTCAGTGGTGTACCTGGCAGTGGCAGAGATGTGCCTGGCAGTGTCAGGCTGTACCTGGGAGTGTCTGGGGTGTGCCTGGGGTGTCGGAGGTGTGCCTGGGAGTGTCAGGGGGTGCACCAGAGTGTCAGAGGTGTCTGGAGTGTCAGAGGTGTCCTGGAGTGTCAGAGGTGTGCCTTGGGAGTGTCAGAGGTGTGCCTGGGGTGTCTGAGATGTGCCTGGGAGTGTCAGGGGTGTGCCTGGGAGTGTCAGAGGTGTGCCTGGGGTGTCAGAGGTGTACCAGGGGAGTGTCGGAGGTGTGCCTGGGGTGTCAGAGGTGTGCCTGGGAGTGTCAGAGGTGTGCCTGGGGTGTGTGAGGTATGCCTGGGAGTGTCAGAGGTGTGCCTGGGAGTGTCTGGGGTGTACCTGGGAGTGTCAAGAGGAGTGCCTGGGAGCATCAGAGGTACCTGGGAGTGTCAGAGATGTGCCTGGGAGTGTCAGCGGTGTGCCTGGGAGTGTCAGTGTTGTGCCTGGGGTGTCACTGGTGTGCACTGGAGTGTCTGAGGTGCACCTAGGAGTGTCAGTGGTGTACCTGGGAGTGTCAGAGGTGTGCCTGGGGTGTCAGAGGTGGTACCAGGAGTGTCAGAGGGGTACCTGGGGCATCAGAGGTACCTGGGACTGTCAGAGGTGTACCTGGGAGTGTCAGGTGGACCTGGGAGTGTCAGAGGTGTACCTGGGAGTGTCATTGGTGTGCCTGGGAGTGTCAGAGGTGTGCCTAAGAAGTGTCAGGTGTACCTGGGTGGCAGAAATGTAGCTGGGAATGTCAGGGGTGTGCCTGGGAGTGTCAGATTTGTGCCTGGGAGTGTCAGGGGGTGCCTGGGAGTGTCAGCGGTGTGCCTGGGAGTGTCAGAGGTGTACCTGGGGTATCGGAGGTATACCTCGGTGTGTCAGAGGTGTACCTGGAGTGTCAGATGTGTACCTGCCAGTGTCAGAGGTGTGCCTGGGGTGTCAGATGTGTACCTGCCAGTGTCAGTGGTGCCTGGGAGTGTCAGGAGGTGTAACTGGGAGGGACGGAGGTGTAACTGGGAGTGTCAAGGTGTACCTGGGAGTATCAGAGGTGTGAACCTGAGGTGTCAGGGGCCTGGAATTGTCAGGGGTGTGCCTGGGAGTGTCAGGGTGTACCTGTGAGTATCAGCGATGTATCTGGGAGTGTGAGATGTACCTGGCAGTGTCAGAGATGTACCTGGCAGTGTCAGAGGTGTGCCTGGGAGTGTCTGGTGTGCCTGGGAGTGTCAGGAGGTGTACCTGGGAGTGTCAGGGGTGTACCTGGGAGTGTCAGAGGTGTACCTGGGAGTGTCAGGGGTGTGCCTGGGGAGTGTCTGATGTGTGCCTGAGGTGTCAGAGGAGTACCTGGGGCATCAGAGGAGTACCTGGGAGTGTCAAGGTGTGCCTGGAAGTGTCAATGTGCCTAGGGTGTCTGAGGTGTGCCTGGGGTGTCCAGAGTGTCCTGGGGTGTCAGGGGTGTGCCTGGGAGTGTCAGCGGTGTGCCTGGGAGTGTCAGAGATGTACCTGGGGAGTATCAGAGGTGTACCTGGGTGTGTGAGAGATGCTGGTGTCAGAGGTGTGCCTGCCACTGTCAGAAGTGTGCCTGGGAGTGTCAGAGGTGTGCCTGGGGAGTGTCAGAGGTGTGCCTGGGAGTGTCAGGGGTGTAGCTGGGACTGTCAGGTGTAACTGGGGAGTGTCAAGGGTGTGCCTGGGAGTGTCAGGGGTGTACCTGGGATTGTCAGGGGTGCTGGGAGTGTCAGGGGTGTGCCTGTGAGTATCGGCGGTGTATCTGGGAGTGTCAGTGGTGTACCTGGCAGTGGCAGAGATGTGCCTGGCAGTGTAGATCTGTGCCTGGGGTGTCTGCGGTGTACCTGGGAGTGTCAGGGGTGTACCTGGGGAGTGTCAGGGGGGTACCTGGGAGTGTCAAAGGTGTGCCTGGGAGTGTCAGTGTGCCTGGGGAGTGTCTGAGGTGTGCCTGGGAGTGTCAGAGGTGTGCCTAGGAGTGTCTGAGATGTGGGGTGTCAGGGGGTGTGCCTGGGGTGTCAGAGAGTGTGCCTGGGGAGTGTCAGAGGGTGTGCCAGGGGAGTGTCGGAGGTGTACCTGGGGAGTGTCAGGGGTGTGCCTGGGAGTGTCAGAGGTGTGCCTGGGGTGTCAGAGTGTTGACCAAGTGTGTGAGGTGTACCTGGGAGTGTCAGAAGTGTGCCTGGGGTGTCTGGGGTGTACTGGGTGTCAGAGGAGTGCCTGGGAGTGTCTGAGGGTGTACCTGGGGTGTCAGAGGGTGGGGCATCAGAGGGTACCTGGGAGTGTCAGAGATGTGCCTGGGAGTGTCAGAGGTGTGCCTGGGAGTGTCAGTGGTGTGCCTGGGGGTGTCACTGGTGTGCCTGGCAGTGTCTGAGGTGCTAGGAGTGTCAATGGTGTGCCTGGAAGTGTCAGAGGTGTGCCTGGGGTGTCAGAGGTGTACCTGGGGTGTCAGAGGAGTACCTGGGGCATCAAAGGAGTACCTGGGACTGTCAGAGGTGTGCCTGGGAGTGTCAGAGGTGTGGGAGTGTCAGAGGGGTACCTGGGAGCATCAGAGGTACCTGGGACTGTCAGAGGTGTGCCTGGGAGTGTCAGAGGTGTACCTGGGAGTGTCAGGGGTGGCACCGGTGTCAGCGGTGTACCTGAGTGTCAGGAGGTGTACCTGGGGTATCAGGTATGCCTCGGTGTGTCAGGTGTACCTGGGAGTGTCAGATGTGTACCTGCCAGTGTCAGAGGTGTGCCTGGGAGTGTCAGATGTGTACCTGCCAGTGTCAGTGGTGCACCTGGGAGTGTCAGGGGGTGTAACTGGGAGGGACGGAGGTGTAACTGGGAGTGTCAAGGTGTGCGGGAGTATCAGAGGTGACCTGGGGTGTCAGGGGTGTACCTGGAATTGTCAGGGGTGTGCACCGGGAGTGTCAGGGGTGTACCTGTGAGTATCGGCGATGTATCTGGGAGTGTCAGAGACCTGGCAGTGTCAGTGATGTGCCTGGCAGTGTCAGAGGTGTGCCTGGGGTGTCTGGGGTGTGCCTGGGGAGTGTCGGAGGTGTGCCTGGGGTGTCAGGGGTGTGCCTGGGGTGTCAGAGGTGTGCCTGGGGTGTCAGGGGTGTACCTGGGGTGTGCAGTGTGCCTGGGGTGTCAGAGGGTACCTGGGGCATCAGAGGGTACCTGGGAGTGTCAAGGTGTGCCTGGGAGTGTCAAGGTGTACCTGGAAGTGTCAGAAATGTGCCTAGGAGTGTCTGGGGTGTACCTGGGAGTGTCAGGAGTGGCCGACGGAGTGTCAGGGGTGTGCCTGGGGTGTCAGCGGTGTGCCTGGGAGTGTCAGAGATGTACCTGGGGTATCAGGGGTGTGCCTGGGTGTGTGAGAGATGCACCTGGGGTGTCAGAGGTGTACCTGCCCAGAGTGTGCCTGGGGTGTCAGAGGTGTGCCTGGGGTGTCAGAGGTGTACCTGGGGAGTGTCAGGGGTGTAACTGGGACTGTCAGGTGTAACTGGGAGTGTCAAAGGTGTACCTGGGAGTGTCAGGGGTGTGCCTGGGATTGTCAGGGGTGTGCCTGGGATTGTCAGGAGGTGTACCTGGGAGTGTCAGGGGTGTACCTGTGAGTATCAGCGGTGTATCTGGGAGTGTCAGTGGTGTGCCTGGCAGTGGCAGAGATGTACCTGGCAGTGTCAGAGCTGTACCAGGAGTGTCTGAGGTGTGCCTCGGAGTGACGGAGGTTACCTGGGAGTGTCAGGGGTGCCTAGGAGTGTCAGAGGTGTGCCTGGGGAGTGTCAGAGGTGCCTGGGAGTGTCTGAGGTGTGCCTGGGAGTGTCTGAGGTGTACCTGCCAGTGTCAGAGGTGTGCCTGGGAGTGTCAGGGGTGTACCTGGGAGTGTAGAGGTGTGCCTGGGGAGTGTCAGAGGTGTGCCTGGGAGCGTCAGAGGTGTGCCTGGGGTGTCTGGGATGTACCTGGGGTGTGAGGGGTGTGGGAGTGTCAGAGATGTGCCTGGGGTGTCAGGGGTGTGCCAGGGGTGTCGGAGGTGTGCCTGGGGGTGTCAGGGGTGTGCCTGGGGTGTGGAGGTGTACCTGGGGTGTCAGAGGGTGTGCCTGGGGTGTGTGGGGTGTGCCTGGGGTGTGTGAGGTGTGCCTGGGGTGTCAGAGGTGTGCCTGGGGTGTCTGGGGTGTACGCGAGTGTCAGAGAGTGCCTGGGGCATCAGAGGAAGACCTGGGAGTGTCAGAGATGTGCCTGGGAGTGTCAGAGGTGTACCTAGTGTAAGTCGTGCCTGGGATCGTCTGAGGTGTGCCTGGGGTGTAAGAGGTGTGCTTGGGGTGTCAGGGTGAACCTGGGAGTGTCAGAGGGTACCTGGGGCATCAGAGGAGTGCCTGGGGAGTGTCAGAGATGTGCCTGGGGTGTCAGCGGTGTGCCTGGGAGTGTCAGTGTTGTGCCTGGGAGTGTCACTGGTGTGCCTGGTGTCTGAGGTGCTGGGGTGTCAGTGGTGTACTGGGGTGTCAGGAGGTGTACCTGGGGTGTCAGAGGTGTACCTGGGAGTGTGAGGTCTACCTGGGAGTGTCAGGGTGTGCCTGGGGTGTCTGGGGTGTGCCTGGGGTGTCAGTGCCTGGGAGCATCAGAGGAGTACCTGGGAGTGTCAGAGATGTACCTGGGGGTGTCAGCGGTGTACCTGGGTGGGGTGTAAGGGTGTGCTTGGGAGTGTCAGGGTGAACCAGAGGTGTCAGAGGAGTGCTTGGGAGTGTCAGAGGTGTGCACAGAGTATCAGGTGTACCTGGGGTATCGGAGGTGTGCCTGGGGTGTCAGAGGTGTGCCTGGGGAGTGCCAGAAGTGTACCTGGGGTGTCAGTGATGTGCCTGGGATTGTCAGGGTGTGTGTGGGGAGTGTCAGGGTGTGCCTGGGGTGTCAGAGGTGCACCTGGGGAGTGTCTGAGGTGTGCCTCAGGTCTGGGGTGTACTGGGTGTGTCTGGGGTGTGCCTGGGGTGTCAGAGTTGTACCTGGAGTGTCAGGTTTGTACCAGGTGTCAGATTTGTGCCTGGGGTGTCAGAGGTGTCTGGAGTGCTGGGGTGTGCCCTGGAGTGTCAGTGGTGTACCTGGAGTGTCAGGTGTGTCACCGGGTGTCGGAGGTGTACCTAGGGTGCCAGAGGTGTGCCTAGAAGTGTCAGTGGTGTGCCTGGGAGTGTCAGGTTTGTGCCAGGGAGTGTCAGAGTTGTGCCTGGGGGTATCAGAGGTGTACCTGGAAGTGCTGAGGTGTGCCTGGGGAGTGTCAGTGGTGTGCCTCAGGTGTCAGGTGTGTGCAAGTGTCAGAGGTGTGCCTGGGAGTGTCAGAGGTGCACCTGGGGTGTCTGAGGTGTGCCTGGGGTGTCTGGGGTGTACCTGGGAGTGTCTGAGGTGTGCCTGGGAGTGTCAGAGTTGTGCCTGGGAGTGTCAGAGGTGTGCCTGGGGAGTGTCTGAGGTGTGCCTGTCAGTGTCTGAGGTGTGCCTGGAAGTGTCAGCGGTGTGCCTGGGAGGTGTCAGCGGTGTACCTGGGAACGTCAGAGAGGTACCTGGGAGTGTAGGTGTGCGGGAGTGTCAGAGGTGTGCCTGGGAGCGTCAGAGAGTACCTGGGAGCTTCAGAGGTGCCTCAGGTGTCAGAGGTGGTACCTGGTAGTGTCATTGGTGTGCCTGGGAGTGTCTGAGGTGTGCCTGGGAGTGTCTGAGGTGTACCTGGGTGTGTCAGGGGTGTGCACCTGGGGTGTCAGGTGTGCCTGGGTGTCAGGTTTGTGCCAGGGGAGTGTCAGAGTTGTGCCTGGGGTGTCAGAGGTGTATCTGGGAGTGCTGGAGGTGTGCCTGGGAGTGTCAGTGGTGTGCCTGGGGTGTCAGGTGTGTGCCTGGGAGTGTCGGAGGTGTGCCTGGGGTGCCAGAGGTGTGCCTAGGGTGTCCAGTGGTGTGCAAGTGTCGGGTTTGCAGGGGAGTGTCAGAGGTGCCTGGGAGTGTCTGAGGTGTGCCTGGGAGTGTCTGAGGTGTGCCTGGGGTGTCTGGGGTGCCTGGGAGTGGAGGTGTGCCTGGGGTGTCAGAGGTGTGCCTGGGGTGTCTGGGGTGTACCTGTCGGTGTCAGGGGTGTGCCTGGAAGTGTCAGCGGTGTGCCTGGGAGTGTCAGCGGTGTACCTGGGAACGTCAGACAGGTGCCTGGGAGTGTCAGAGGTGTGCCTGGGAGTGTCATTGGTGTACCTGGGAGTGTCAGGAGGTGTACCTGGAGAGTGTCAGAGGTGTGCCTCGAAATGCCAGAGGTGTGCCTGGGAGTGTCTGGGGTGTGCCTGGGAGTGTCAGAGGTGTACCTGGGGAGTGTCAGGGTGTACCTGGGAGTGTCAGTGGCGTGCCTGGGAGTGTCTGAGGTGTGCCTGGAGTGTCAGAAATGTGCCTGGGGTGTCTGGGGTGTGCCTGGGGAGTGTCAGAGGTGTGCCTGGGGTGTCAGGGGTGTGCCTGGGGAGATCCCAGCGGTGTACGGGAGTGTCAGGGTGTACCTGGGAGTATCAGGTGTACCTGGGTGTGTCAGGGTGTACCTGGGAGTGTCAGATGTGGCCTGCCAGTGTCAGAGGTGTACCTGGGAGTGTCAGAGGTGTACCTGGGGTGTCAGAGGTGTGCCTGGGGTGTCAGGGGTGTAGAGTGGGGAGTGTCAGGGGTGTAAGTGGGACTGTCAGGTGTAACTGGGAGTGTCAAGGTGTACCTGGGAGTGTCAGAGGTGTACCTGGGAGTGTTAGGGGTGTACCTGGGATTGTCAGGGGTGTGCCTGGGGAGTGTCAGGGGTGTACCTGTGAGTATCGGCGGTGTATCTGGAGTGTCAGTGGTGGCACTGGCAGTGGGAATGTACCTGGGTGTAGATCTGTACCTGGGGTGTCTGGGGGTGTACCTGGGAGTGTCGGTGTGCCTGGGAATGTCGGAGGTGTGCCTGGGGTGTCAAGGGGTACCTGGGGTGTCAAGGTGTGCCTGGGGAGTGTCAGGGTGTGCCAGGGTGTCTGAGGTGTGCAGGTGTCAGAGGTGTGCCTGGGTGTCTGAGATGTGCCTGGGGTGTCAGGGGTGTGCCTGGGGTGTCAGGATGTGCCTGGGGTGTCAGAGGTGTGCCAGGGAGTGTCGGAGGTGTACCTGGGGTGTCAGGGGTGTGCCTGGGAGTGTCAGTGGTTTACCTGGGGAGAATGCTGGTGTGCCTGGGGTGTCAGAGGTGTGCTTGAAAGTGTCGGGTGTGCCTGGAAGTGTCAGAAGTGTGGCTGGGGTGTCTGGGGTGTGCCTGGGGTGTCAGAGGTGTGCCTGGGAGTGTCAGGGGTGTACCTGGGAGTGTCAGCAGGGTGTGCCTGGGAGTGTCAGAGGTGTGCCTGGGAGTATCAGGTGTGCCTGGGTGTGTCAGAGGTGTACCTGGGAGTGTCTGAGATGTACCTGGGGTGTCCAGGGGTGTGCCACCAAGTGTCAGAGATGTGCCTGGGAGTGTCAGGTGTACCAGGGAGTGTCGGAGGTGTACCTGGGAGTGTCAGGGGGTGGCCTGGGGTGTCAGTGGTTTACCTGGGAAGTCTGTGGTGTGCCTGGGAGTGTCAGAGGTGTACCTGAAAGTGTCGGTGTGCCTGGAAGTGTCAGAAAGTAGCTGGGAGTGTCTGAGGTGTGCCTGGGGAGTGTCAGAGGTGTACTGGAGTGTCAGGGGGTGTACCTGAGGTGTCAGCAGTGTGCAAGAGTGTCAGATGTGTGCCAGTGTCAGAGTGTGCCTGGGAGTGTCAGAGGTGTGCCTGGGTGTCAGAGGTGTGCCTGGGGAGTGTCAGTGGTGTGCCTGGGAGTGTCAGGGTGTGACCTGGGAGTGTCGGAGGTGTAGCTGGGTGTCAAGGTGTGCCTGGGGTATCAGAGGTGTGTTCCTGGGAGTGTCAGGGGTGTGCCTGGGATTGTCGGGGTGCACAGTGTCAGATGTGTGCCTGCCAGTGTCAGAGGTGTACCTGGGGAGTGTCTGTGGGTGTGCCTGGGGTGTCAGTGGTGTGCCTGCTGTCAGGGTGTGCGAGTGTCTGGGGTGTGCCTGGGGAGTGTCAGAGGTACCTGGGGCATCAGAGGAATACCTGGGAGTGTCAGAGAGTGTACCTGGGGTGTCAGAGGTGTGCCTGGCAGTGTCAGAGGTGTGCCTGGGGAGTGTCTGAGGTGTGCCTGGGGAGTGTAGAGATGTGCGGTGTCAGAGGTGAACCAGGAGTGTCAGTGGAGTGCTTGGGAGTGTCAGAGGTGTGCCTGAGAGTATCGGAGGTGTACCTGGGAGTATCGGAGGTGTGCCTGGGAGTGCCAGAAGTGTGCCTGGGAGTGTCAGTGATGTGCCTGGGATTGTCAGTGATGTGCCTGGGATTGTCAGGTGTGTGCCGGGGGTGTCAGAGGTGTACCTGGGAGTGTCAGGAGGTGCACCTGGGAGTGTCTGAGGTGTGCCTGGGAGTGTCGGGGTGACCTGGGTGTGTCTGAGGTGTGCCTGGGGTGTCAGAGTTGTACCTGGGAGTGTCAGGTTTGTGCAGGAGTGTCAGAGTTGTACCTGGGGGTGTCAGGGTGTATCTGGGAGTGGGGAGTGTGCCTGGGGTGTCAGTGGTGTACCTTGGAGTGTCCAGTGTGTGCCTGGGAGTGTCGGAGGTGTGCCTGGGGTGCCAGGGTGTGCCTCCAGGTGTCAGTGGTGTGCCTGGGAGTGTCAGGTTTGTGCCGGAGTGTCAGGTTGTGCCTGGGGTATCAGAGGTGTACCTGGGAGTGCTAGAGTGTGCCTGAGTGTCAGTGGTGTGCCTCGGAGTGTCAGGTGTGTACCAGTGAGTGTCAGAGGTGTACCTGGGAGTGTCAGAGGTGCACCTGGGAGTGTCCTAAGGTGTGCCTGGGAGTGTCTGAGGTGTATCTGGGTGTCTGGGGTGTGCCTGGGGTGTCAGGTTGTGCCTGAGTGTCAGGGTGTGCCTGGGGTGTCTGGTGTGCCTGTCAGTGTCTGGGGTGTGCCTGGAGTGTCAGCGGTGTGCCTGGGGTGTCAGCGGTGTGCCTGGGAACGTCAGGGTGTACCTGGGAGTGTCAGAGAGGTGTACCTGGGAGTGTCAGAGGTGTGCCTGGGAGCGTCAGGGTACCTGGGAGCTTCAGAGGAGTACCTCGGAGTGTCAGAGGTGTGCCTGGTAGTGTGTGGTGTGCCTGGGGTGTCAGAGGTGTGCCTGGAAGTGTCAGAGGTGCCTCGAAGTGTCAGAGGTGTGCCTGGGAGTGTCTGGGGTGTGCCTGGGGTGTCAGGGTGTGCCTGGGAGTGTCAGGGGTGTACTGGGTGTCAGTGGCGTGCCTGGGAGTGTCTGAGGTGTGCCTGGAGTGTCAGAAATGTGCCTGGGAGTGTCTGAGGTGTGCCTGGGAGTGTCAGAAGTGTGCCTGGGAGTGTCAGGGGTGTACCTGGGGTGTCAGCGGTGTGCCTGGGAGTGTCAGAGATGTGCCTGGGAGTATCAGAGGTGTACCTGGGTGTGTGAGAGATGCCTGGAGTGTCAGAGGTGTACCTGCCACTGTCAGAAGTGTACCTGGGAGTGTCAGAGGTTTACCTGGGAGTGTCAGAGGTGTGCCTGGGGTGTCAGGGGTGTAACGGGACTGTCGGAGGTGTAACTGGGAGTGTCAAGGTGTGCCTGGGGTGTCAGAGGTGTGCCTGGGAGTGTCAGGGTGCCTGGGATTGTCAGGGGTGTACCTGGGAGTGTCAGGGGTGTACCTGTGAGTATCGGCGGTGTATCTGGGAGTGTCAGTGGTGTGCCTGGCAGTGGCAGAGATGTGCCTGGCAGTGTAAGATCTGCCTGGGGAGTGTCTGGTGTGCCTGGGGTGTCGGTGTGCCTGGGAGTGTCAGGGGGTACCTGGGGAGTGTCAAGGTGTGCCTGGGGAGTGTCAGAGGTGTGCCTGTGAGTGTCTGGGGTGCCTGGGGTGTCAGGGTGTGCCTGGGAGTGAATGAGATGTGCCTGGGAGTGTCAGGGGTGTGCCTGGGGTGTCAGGATGTGCCTGGGGTGTCAGAGGTGTACCAGGGGTGTCGGGTGTGCCTGGGGTCAGGGGTGTGCCTGGGTGTCAGAGGTGTGCCTGGGGAGTGTCAGAGGTGTGCCTGGGGTGTGTGGGGTGTGCCTGGGGTGTCAGGGGTGTGCCTTGGTGTCTGGGGTGTGCCTGGGTGTCAGAGGGATGCCTGGGGAGTGTCTGAGGGTGTGGGGTGTCAGAGGAGTGCCTGGGGCATCAGAGGGTACCTGGGAGTGTCAGAGATGTGCCTGGGAGTGTCAGAGGTGTGCCTGGGGAGTGTCGGTGGTGTGCACAGTGTCGCTGGTGTGCCTGGCGGTGTCTGAGGTGCACCTAGGGTGTCAGTGGTGTGCCTGGGGTGTCAGAGGTGTGCCTGGGGAGTGTCAGAGGTGTGCCTGGGGTGTCAGAGGAATGCCTGGGAGCATCAGAGGGTACCTGGGACTGTCAGAGGTGTACCTGGGAGTTTCAGAGGTGTACCTGGGAGTGTCAGTGGTTTACCTGGGAGTGTCATTGGTGTACCTGGGAGTGTCAGTGGTGTGTACCTGAAAGTGTCGGAGGTGTACCTGGAAGTGTCAGAAATGTGGCTGGGAGTGTCTGAGGTGTGCCTGGGAGTGTCAGAGGTGTGCCTGGGGTGTCAGGGGTGTACCTGGGAGTGTCAGCAGTGTGCCTGGGAGTGTCAGAGGTGTACCTGGGGTATCGGAGGTGTGCCTGGGTGTGTCAGGGTGTGCCTGGGAGTGTCAGTGGTGTGCCTCAGGTGTCAGAGTGCAACTGGGAGTGTCAGGTGTGGCACAGGAGTGTCAAGGTGTACCTGGGGTATCAGAGGTGTTCTGGGAGTGTCAGGGGTGTGCCTGGGAGTGTGGGGGTGTGCCTGGGAGTGTCAGATGTGTGCCTGGTGTCAGGGTGTGCCTGGGGTGTCTGTGGTGTGCCTGGGAGTGTCAGGTGTGCAGTGTCAGTTGTGCCTGGGAGTGTCAGAGGTGTGCCTGGGAGTGTCAGGGTGCCTGGGGAGTGTCAGAGGTGTGCCTGGAAGTGTCAGGGAGGTGTGCCTGGGAGTGTGGCGATGTGCCTGGGAGTGTCAGGGTGTGCCTGGGGTGTCAGGGGTGTGCCTGGGAGTGTCAGCGATGTACCTGGGAGTGTCAGAGGTGTACCGGGAGTATCAGAGGTGGCTGGGGTGTCAGTGGTGTACCTGGGGTGTCATTGGTGTACCTGGGAGTGTCAGAGGTGTACCTGGAAGTGTCGGAGGTGTGCCTGGAAGTTTCAGATGTTCTGGGAGTGTCTGAGGTGTACCTAGGAGTGTCAGAGGTGTGCCTGGGGTGTCAGAGGTGTGCCTGGGATTGTCAGGGGTGTACCTGGGAGGTGTCCAGTGTGCCTGGCAGTGTCAGAGGTGTGCCTGGGATTGTCAGGGTGCCTGGGGTGTCAGATGTGTACCTGGCAGTGTCAGAGGGTGTACCTGTCAGTGTCTGGGGTGTGCCTGGAAGTGTCAGCGGTGTGCCTGGGAGTGTCAGCGGTGTGCCTGGGAACGTCAGAGGGTACCTGGGAGTGTCAGAGGTGTGCCTGGGGAGTGTCAGAGGTGTGCCTGGGGAGAGAGGTGCCTGGGGAGCTTCAGGAGTGCCTCAGGTGTCAGAGGTGTACCTGGTAGTGTCATTGGTGTGCCTGGGGTGTCAGAGGTGTGCCTGGAGTGTCAGAGGTGTGCCTCGAAGTGTCAGAGGTGTGCCTGGGAGTGTCTGGGGTGTGCCTGGGAGTGTCAGAGGGTGCCTGGGGAGTGTCAGGGGTGTGCCTGGGTGTCAGTGGCGTGCCTGGGTGTCTGAGGGTGTGCCTGGAAGTGTCAGAAATGTGCCTAGGGTGTCTGGGGTGTGCCTGGGGAGTCAGAGGTGTGCCTGGGGAGTGTCAGAGGTGTGCCTGGGGAGTGTCAGCGGTGTGCCTGGGGAGTGTGGAGATGTGCAGGGAGTGTCAGGGGTGTGCCTGGGGTGTGTTGGTGTGTGCCTGGGAGTGTGCTGGTGTGCCTGGCAGTGTCTGAGGTGCACCTGGGAGTGTCACTGGTGTGCCTGGGGTGTCAGAGGTGTGCCTGGGAGTGTCAGAGGTGTACTGGGAGTGTGTCAGGAATACCTGGGAGCATCAGAGGTGTACCTGGGACTGTCAGAGGTGTGCCTGGGGTTTCAGAGGTGTACCTAGGGTGTCAGTGGTTTACCTGGGAGTGTCATTGGTGTACCTGGGAGTGTCAGTGGTTTACCTGAAAGTGTCGGGTGTGCCTGGAAGTGTCAATGTATGGCTGGAGTGTCTGGGGTGTGCCTGGGGTGTCAGAGGTGTGCCTGGGGAGTGTCAGGGGTGTGCCTGGGAGTGTCAGCGGTGTGCCTGGGAGTGTCAGAGGTGGTACCTGGGGAGTATCGGAGGTGTGCCTGGGTGTGTCAGAGGTGTGCCTGGAGTGTCAGATGTGTACCTGCCAGTGTCAGGGTGTGCCTGGGGTGTCAGGGTGTGCCTGGGAGTGTCAGTGGTGTGCCTGGAGTGTCAGGGGTGTGACTGGGAGTGTCGGAGGTGTAACTGGGAGTGTCAGGTGTGCCTGGGGTATCAGAGGTGTTCTGGGAGGTGTCAGGGGTGTGCCTGGGATTGTCAGGGGGTGTACCTGGGAGTGTCAGATGTGTACCTGGGAGTGTCAGGGTGTGCCTGGATGTCTGTGGTGTGCAGGGGGTGTCAGAGGTGTGCCTGGGGAGTGTCAGAGGTGTGCCTGGGGAGTGTCAGAGGTGTGCCTGGAAGTGTCAGGGTGTGCCTGGTGTCAGATGTGCCTGGGAGTGTCAGAGTGTGCCTGGGATATCAGGGGGTGTGACCTGGGAGTGTCAGCGATGTGCCTGGGAGTGTCAGAGGTGTACCTGGGGAGTATCAGAGGTGTGGCAGGTGTCAGTGGTGTGCCTGGGAGTGTCATTGGTGTGCCTGGGGAGTGTCAGAGGTGTGCCTGGGGAGTGTCAGGAGTGTGCCTGGAAGTTTCAAGAATGTTCTGGGAGTGTCTGGGGTGTGCCTAGGTGTCAGAGGTGTGCCTGGGGTGTCAGGGGTGTACCTGGGATTGTCAGGGGTGTGCCTGGGAGTGTCAGATGTGTGCCTGGCAGTGTCAGAGGTGTGCCTGGGGTGTCTGTGGTGTACCTGGGGAGTGTCAGGTGTGCCTGGGAGTGTCAGGTTGTGCCTGGGAGTGTCAGAGGTGTGCCTGGGAGTGTCAGAGGTGTACCTGGGGGTGTCAGAGGTGTACCTGGAGTGTCAGAGGTGTGCCTGGAGTGTCAGGGGTGTGCCTGGGGAGTGTCAGCGATGTACCTGGGAGTGTCAGAGAGGTGTACCTGGGAGTATCAGGGGTGTACCTGGGAGTGTCAGCGATGTACCTGGGAGTGTCAGAGGTGTACCTGAGGTATCAGAGGTGTAACTGGGAGTGTCAGTGGTGTGCTGCGAGTGTCATTGGTGTGCCTGGGAGTGTCAGAGGTGTGCCTGGAAGTGTCGGAGGTGTGCCTAGGTTTCAGAAATATTCTGGGGTGTCTGAGGTGTGCCTAGGGTGTCGAGGTGTGCCCAGAATGTCATAGATGCACCTGGGAGTGTCAGGGGTGTGCCTGGAGTGTCAGGGTGTGGCTGGGGTGTCAGAGGGGTGTGCCTGGAGTGTCAGGGTGTGCCTGGAGTGTCTGAGGTGTACATGGGGTGTCAGAGGTGTGCCTGGGGTGTCTGAGGTGTACCTGGGGTGTCAGTGGTGTGCATGGGGAGTGTCATTGGTGTGCCTGGGAGTGTCAGAGGTGTGCCTGGAAGTGTCGGGTGTGCCTGGAAGTGTCAAATATACCTGGGGAGTATCTGGGGTGTACATGGAAGTGTCAGAGGTGTACCTGGGAGTGTCAGGGGGTGTGCCTGGGAATGTCAGCGGTGTGCCTGGCAGTGTCAGAGATGTACCTGGCAGTATCAGAGGTGTGCCTGGGGAGTGTGTGGTGTACCTAGGAGTGTCAGGAGGTGCCAGAGAGTGTCAGGGGTATGCCTGGGGTGTCATTACAGTGTCAGAGGTGTACCTGGGAGTGTCTGGGTGTACCTGGGGAGTGTCATTGGTGTGCCTGGGGTGTCCAAGGCGTACCTGGAAGTGTCGGAGGTATACATGGAAGTGTCAGAAAATATGCCTGGGAGTGTCTGAGGTGTACCTGGGGTGTCAGAGGTGTGCACCGGAGTGTCAAGGGTGTACCTGGGGTGTCAGCGTTGTACTGGGAGTGTCAGAGGTGTGCCTGGAGTATCAGAGGTGTAACTGGGTGTGTCAGAGTGTACCTTTGGGTGTCAGAGGTGTACCTGCCACTGTCAGAGGTGTACCTGCCAGTGTCAGAGGTGTGCCTGGGTGTGGCCAGAGTGTGCAAGTGTCAGGGTGTGCCTGGGGTGTCAGAGGTGTGGGAGTGTCAGAGGTGTGCCTGGGAGGCGTCAGAGGAGTACATGGGAGCTTCAAGTGCCTCGGATGTCAGAGTGTACCTGGTAGTGTCATTGGTGTACCTGGGAGTGTCAGAGGTGTACCTGGAGTGTCAGGTGTGCCTGGGAGTGTCTGCGGTGTGCCTGGGGTGTCTGCGGTGTGGGGAGTGTCAGAGGTTTACCTGGGGAGTGTCAGGGGTGTGCCTGGGAGTGTCAGTGGCGTACTGGGGTGTCTGGTGTACCTGGAAGTGTCAGAGAAATGTACCTAGGGTGTCTGAGGTGTACCTGGGAGTGTCAGAGGTGTGCCTGGGGTGTCAGGGGTGTACCTGGGGTGTCAGCGGTGTGCCTGGGAGTGTCAGAGATGTGCCTGGGGTGTCAAGGTGTACCTGGGTGTGGAGGTGTGGCTGGGTATGTGAGAGGTGCACCTGGGGAGTGTCAGTGTACCTGCCTGTCAGAGGTGTGCCTGGGAGTGTCAGAGGGTGTACCTGGGGAGTGTCAGTGTGCCTGGGAGTGTCAGGGTGTGAACTGGGACTGTCGGAGGTGTAACTGGGGAGTGTCAGAGGTGTGCCTGGGAGTGTCAGAGGTGTAACTGGGAGGTGTCAGTGGTGTGCCTGGGGAGTGTCGTGGCCTGGGAGTGTCAGAGGTGTACCTGGAAGTGTCGGAGGTGTACCTGGAAGTTTCAGAAATGTTCTGGAAGTTTCAAATGTTCCTGGGAGTGTCAGAGGTGTGCCTAGGGTGTCAGAGGTGTGCAAGTGTCATAGATGCGCCTGGGGTGTCAGGGGGTATACCTGGAAGTGTCAGGGGTGTGCCTGGGAGAGTCAGAGGTGTACCTGGGAGTGTCTGGGGTGTGCCTGGGGAGTGTCAGAGGTGTGCCTGGGGAGTGTCAGAGGTGTGCCTGGGAGTGTCAGAGGTGTACCTGGGAGTGTCAGTGGTGTACATGAGGTGTCTTTGGTGTGCCTGGGGAGTGTCAGAGGTGTGCCTGGAAGTGTCGGAGGTGTGCCTGGAGTGTCAGAAATATGCCTGGGGTATCTGGTGTGCCTGGAGTGTCAGAGGTGTGCCTGGGAGTGTCAGGGGTGTGCGGGAGTGTCAGCGGTGTGCCTGGGAGTGTCAGGTGATGTACCTGGCAGTGTCAGAGTGTGCCTGGGGTGTCTGTGGTGTGCCTGGGAGAGTCGGAGGTGTACCTGGGAGTGTCAGGGGGTATAACTGGGAGTGTCAGAGGTGTGCCTGGGGTGTCAGAGGTGTACCTGGGGTGTCTGAGGTGTGCCTGGGGTGTCATTGGTGTGCCTGGGGTGTCAGGAGGTGTACCTGGAAGTGTCAGAGGTGTACCTGGAAGTGTCGGAGGTGTACTGGAAGTGTCAGAAATATACCTGGAAGTGTCAGAAATATGCCTGGGGAGTGTCTGGGGTGTACTGGAGTGTCAGACTTGTGCCTGGAAGTGTCAGAGGTGTGCCTGGGAGTGTCTGCGGTGTGCCTGGGGAGTGTCAGGGGTTTACCTGGGAGTGTCAGGGGGTGTGCCTGGGGAGTGTCAGTGGCGTGCCTGGGAGTGTCTGAGGTGTGCCTGGAAGTGTCAGAAATGTACCTAGGAGTGTCTGAGGTGTGCCTGGAAGTGTCCAGAAGTGTACCTGGGGTGTCAGGGGTGTGCCTGGGAGTGTCAGCGGTGTGCCTGGGAGTGTCAGGGGTTGTACCTGGGAGTATCAGAGGTGTACCTGGGTATGTGAGAGGTGCACCTGGGTGTCAGAGTGTGCCTGCCACTGTCAGAGGTGTAACTGGGAGTGTCAGAGGTGTACCTGGGGTGTCAAGGTGTACCTGGGAGTATCAGAGGTGTGCCTGGGAGTGTCAGGGGTGTACCTGGAATTGTCAGGGTGTGCCTGGGAGTGTCAGGGGTGAACCTGTGAGTATCGGCGATGTATCTGGGAGTGTCAGAGGTGTACCTGGCAGTGTCAGAGATGTGCCTGGCAGTGTCAGAGGTGTGCCTGGGGTGTCTGGGGTGTACCTGGGAGTGTCGGAGGTGTGCCTGGGAGTGTCAGGGGTGTGCCTGGGGTGTCAGAGGTGTACCTGGCAGTGTCAGAGATGTACCTGGCAGTGTCAGAGTGTGCCTGGGGTGTCAGAAGTGTGCCTGGGAGTGTCAGGGGTGTGCCTGGGTGTCAGTGTGCGGTGTGCCTGGGGAGTGTCAGAGATGTACCTGGGGAGTATCCAGAGGTGTGCCTGGGTGTGTGAGATGCACCTGGGAGTGTAGAGGTGTGCCTGCCACTGTCAGAAGTGTGCCTGGGAGTGTCAGAGGTGTGCCTGGGGAGTGTCAGGGTGTGCCTGGGGTGTCAGGGGTGTAACTGGGACTGTCGGAGGTGTAACTGGGAGTGTCAAGGTGTGCCCCTGGGAGTGTCAGAGGTGTGCCTGGGAGTGTCAGGGGTGTGCCTGGGATTGTCAGGGGTGTGCCTGTGAGTATCGGCGGTGTATCTGGGAGTGTCAGTGGTGTGCCTGGCAGTGGCAGAGTGTACCTGGCAGTGTAAGATCTGTACTGGGAGTGTCTGGTGTGCCTGGGAGTGTCGGAGGTGTGCCTGGGGTGTCAGGGGGTGCCTGGGAGTGTCAAGGTGTGCCTGGGAGTGTGAGAGGTGGCTGCTGGGGTGTCTGAGGTGTGCCTGGGGTGTCCAGAGGTGTGCCTGGGAGTGTCTGAGATGTGCCTGGGGAATGTCAGGGGTGTGCCTGGAGTGTCAGAGATGTGCCGAGTGTCAGAGGTGTACCAGGGAGTGTCGGAGGTGTGCCTGGGGAGTGTCAGGGGTTGCTTGGGGTGTCAGGGTGTGCCTGGGAGTGTCAGAGGTGTGGGAGTGTCAGGGGTGTGCCTGGGAGTGTGGTGTGCCTGGGGTGTGGGGTGTGCCTGGGGTGTCTGGGGTGTGCCTGGGTGTCAGAGGAGTACCTGGGGGTGTCAGAGGTGTGCCTGGGGTGTCAGAGGGTACTGGGAGCATCAGAGGGTGCCTGGGGAGTGTCAGAGATGTACCTGGGGGTGTCAGGGGTGTGCCTGGGGGTGTCAGAGGTGTGCCTGGGAGTGTCAGTGGTGTGCCTGGGGTGTCAGGGTGTGCCTGAAGGTGTCGGAGGTGTGCCTGGAGTGTCAGGAAATGTGGCTGGGGTGTCAGGGTGTGCCTGGGGAGTGTCGGAGGTGTACCTGGGGTGTGTCAGAGGTGTACCTGGGGAGTGTCAGATGTGTACCTGCGGTGTCAGGGGTGTGCCTGGGAGTGTCAAGTGTACCTGGGAGTGTCAGTGGTGTGCCTGGGAGTGTCAGGGGTGTGCCTGGGAGTGTTGGAGGTGTGCCTGGGGAGTGTCAAAGGTGTGCCTGGGGAGTATCAGTGTTCCTGGGGTGTCAGGGTGTGCCTGGGAGTGTCAGGGGTGTGCCTGGGAGTGTCAGATAGTGTGCCTGCCAGTGTCAGAGGTGTGCCTGGGAGTGTCTGTGGTGTACCTGGGAGTGTCGGAGGTGTGCCTGGGAGTGTCAGGGGTATACCTGGGAGTGTCAGAGGTGTGCCTGGGAGTGTCAGGGTGTGCCTCGGAGTGTCAGAGGTGTGCCTGGAAGTGTCAGGTGTGCCTGGAGTGTCAGAAATATACATGGGAGTGTCTGTGGTGTGCCTGGGGGTGTCGGAGGTGTGCCTGGGGAGTGTCAGGGGTATGCCTGGGAGTGTCATTGGTGTACAGGAGTGTCAGACAGGTGTCAGGTGTACATGGAGGTGTCAGAAATATACCTGGGGTGTCTGAGGTGTGCCTGGGAGTGTCAGAGGTGTGCCTGGGAGTGTCAGGATGTGCGGGAGTGTCTGAGGTGTGCCTGGGTGTGTCTGGGGTGTACTGGGGTGTCAGAGTTGTACCTGGGTGTCAGGTTTGTACCAGGAGTGTCAGAGTTGTACCTGGGTGTGTCAGAGTGTGCCTGGGGTATCAGTGTACTGGGTGTGTCAGAGGTGTACCTGGGGTGTCAGGGGGTGCCTGGGGAGTGTCAGAGGTGTACCTGGGGAGTGTCAGAGGTGTACTTGGGAGCGTCAGAGGAGTACATGGGAGCTTCAGAGGTGTACCTGGAGGTGTCGGAGGTGTACCTGGAAGTTTCAGGAAATGTTCCTGGGGTGTCTGAGGGTGTGCCTAGGGGTGTCAGAGGTGTGCCTGGGAATGTCATAGATGCCTGGGTGTCAGGGGTGTGCCTGGAAGTGTCAGAGGTGTGCCTGGGAGTGTCAGAGGTGTGCCTGGGGTGTCAGAGGTGTGCCTGGGGTGTCTGAGGTGTGCTGGGGTGTCAGGGGTGTGCCTGGGAGTGTCTGGGGTGTGCCTGGGGTGTCAGTGGTGTACATGGGGTGTCATTGGTGTGCCTGGGGTGTCAGAGGTGTGCCTGGAAGTGTCGGAGGTGTATCTGGAAGTGTCAGAAATATGCCTGGGAGTATCTGAGGTGTGCCTGGAGTGTCAGAGGTGTGCCTGGGAGTGTCAGGGGTGTGCCTGGGGAGTGTCAGCGGTGTGCCTGGCAGTGTCAGAGATGTACCTGGCAGTATCAGAGGTGTGCCTGGGGTGTCTGTGGTGTGCCTGGGGTGTCAGGTGTACCTGGAAGTTTCAGAATGTTCTGGGGTGTCGAGGTGTGCCTGGAGTGTCAGAGGTGTGCCTGGGAATGTCATAGATGCACCTGGGAGTGTCAGGGGTGTGCCTGGAAGTGTCAGGGGTGTGCCTGGGAGTGTCAGAGGTGTACCTGGAGTGTCCTGGTGTACCTGGAGTGTCAGAGGTGTGCCTGGGAGTGTCTGGTGTGCCTGGGGGTGTCTGGGGTGTGCCTGGGGTGTCAGTGGTGTGCATGGGGTGTCATGTGGTGTACCTGGGGTGTCAGAGGTGTGCCTGGAAGTGTCGGAGGTGTGTCTGGAAGTGTCAGAAATATGCCTGGGGTATCTGAGGTGTGCCTGGAGGTGTCAGAGGTGTGCCTGGGAGTGTCAGGGGTGTGCCTGGGAGTGTCAGCGGTGTGCCTGGCAGTGTCAGAGATGTACCTGGCAGTATCAGAGGTGTGCCTGGGAGTGTCTGTGGTGCCTGGGGAGTGTCGGAGGTGTGCCTGGGGTGTCAGGGGTATACCTGGGAGTGTCAGAGGTGTGCCTGGGAGTGTCTGGTGCACCTGGGGAGTGTCATTGGTGTGCCTGGGGTGTCAGAGGTGTGCCTGGAAGTGTCGGAGGTGTGCATGGAAGTGTCAGAATATACCTGGGGTGTCTGGGGTGTGCCTGGGGAGTGTCCAGGTGCAAGTGTCGGGGTGCTGCCTGGGGTGTCTGGGTGTACCTGGGTGTGTCTGAGGTGTGCCTGGGAGTGTCAGAGTTGTGCCTGGGAGTGTCAGGTTTGTACCAGGGAGTGTCAGAGTTGTACCTGGGTGTGTCAGAGGTGTGCCTGGGAGTATCAGAGGTGTACCTGGGTGTGTCAGGTGTGCCTGGGAGTGTCAGGGGTGTGCCTGGGGAGTGTCAGAGGTGTGCCTGGGAGTGTCAGAGGTGTGCCTGGGAGCGTCAGAGGAGTACATGGGAGCTTCAGAGGGGTGCCCGAGGTGTCAGAGGTGTACCTGCCAGTGTCAGAGGTGTGCCTGGGTGTGTCAGGAGGTGTACCTGGGAGTGTCAGGGGTGTACCTGGGAGTGTCAGAGGTGTGCCTGGGAGTGTCAGAGGTGTGCCTGGGGCGTCAGAGGATTCATGGGAGCTTCAAGGAGGTACCTCAGGTGTCAGAGGTGTGCCTGGTAGTGTCATTGGTGTACCTGGGTGTCAGACTTGTGCCTGGAGTGTCAGAGGTGTGCCTGGGAGTGTGTGGTGTACCTGGGAGTGTCAGAGGTTTACCTGGGGTGTCAAGGGGTGTGCCTGGGGTGTCAGTGGCGTGCCTGGGAGTGTCTGAGGTGTGCCTGGAGTGTCAGGAAATGTGCCTAGGGGTGTCTGAGGTGTACCTGGGTGTCAGAAGTGTGACCTGGGTGTCGGGTGTGCCTGGGAGTGTCAGCGGTGTGACCTGGGAGTGTCAGAGTTGTACCTGGGGTATCAGAGGTGTGCCTGGGGTGTCAGAGGTGTGCCTGGGGTGTCAGTGGTGTACCTGGGGTGTCAGGGGTGTAACTGGGAGTGTCAGGTGTAACTGGGAGTGTCAAAGGTGTACCTGGGAGTATCAGAGGTGTTCCTGGGAGTGTCAGGGGTGTACCTGGGATTGTCAGGGGTGTACCTGGGAGTGTCAGATGTGTACCTGCCAGTGTCAGAGGTGTACCTGGGAGTGTCTGTGGTGTACCTGGGAGTGTCGGAGGTGTACCTGGGAGTGTCAGGGGTATACCTGGGAGTGTCAGAGGTGTACCTGGGAGTGTAGAGGTGTACCTCGGAGTGTCAGAGGTGTACCTGGAAGTGTCGGAGGTGTACCTGGAAGTGTCAGAAATATACATGGGAGTGTCTGGGGTGTACCTGGGGAGTGTCGAGGTGTACCTGGGAGTGTCAGGGGTGTACCTGGGAGTGTCAGCGGTGTACCTGGGAGTGTCAGAGGTGTACCTGGGAGTATCAGAGGTGTAACTGGGAGTGTCAGTGGTGTACCTGGGAGTGTCATTGGTGTACCTGGGAGTGTCAGAGGTGTACCTGGAAGTGTCGGAGGTGTACCTGGAAGTTTCAGAAATGTTCCTGGGAGTGTCTGAGGTGTACCTAGGAGTGTCAGAGGTGTACCTGGGAATGTCATAGATGCACCTGGGAGTGTCAGGGGTGTACCTGGAAGTGTCAGGGGTGTACCTGGGAGTGTCAGAGGTGTACCTGGGAGTGTCAGAGGTGTACCTGGGAGTGTCAGAGGTGTACCTGGGAGTGTCTGGTGTACCTGGGAGTGTCAGAGGTGTACATGGGAGTGTCAGAGGTGTACCTGGGAGTGTCAGTGGTGTACATGGGAGTGTCATTGGTGTACCTGGGAGTGTCAGAGGTGTACCTGGAAGTGTCGGAGGTGTATCTGGAAGTGTCAGAAATATACCTGGGAGTATCTTGAGGTGTACCTGGAAGTGTCAGAGGTGTACCTGGGAGTGTCAGGGGTGTACCTGGGAGTGTCAGCGGTGTACCTGGCAGTGTCAGAGATGTACCTGGCAGTATCAGAGGTGTACCTGGGAGTGTCTGTGGTGCACCTGGGGAGTGTCGGAGGTGTACCTGGGGTGTCAGGGGTATACTGGGAGTGTCATTGGTGTACCTGGGAGTGTCAGGGGTGTACCTGGAAGTGTCGGAGGTGTACCTGGGAGTGTCAGAAATATGCCTGGAGTGTCGTGAGGTGTACCTGGGAGTGTCAGAGAGGTGTACCTGGGAGTGTCAGGGGTGTACCTGGGAGTGTCTGGTGTACCTGGGTGTGTCTGAGGTGTACCTGGGAGTGTCAGAGTTGTACCTGGGGTGTCAGGTTTGTACCAGAGTGTCAGAGTTGTACCTGGGTGTGTCAGAGTGTACCTGGGAGTATCGAGAGGTGTACCTGGGTGTGTCAGAGGTGTACCTGGGAGTGTCAGGGTGTACCTGGGAGTGTCAGAGGTGTACCTGGGAGTGTCAGAGGTGTACCTGGGAGCGTCAGAGTACATGGGACTTCAGAGGAGTACCTCGAGTGTCAGGAGTGTACCTGCCAGTGTCAGAGGTGTACCTGGGTGTGTCAGAGGTGTGCCTGGGAGTGTCAGGGGGTGACCTGGGAGTGTCAGAGGTGTACCTGGGAGTGTCAGAGGTGTACCTGGGAGCGTCAGAGGAGTACATGGGAGCTTCAGAGGAGCACCGGAGTGTCAGAGGTGTACCTGGTAGTGTCATTGGTGTACCTGGGAGTGTCAGACTTGTACCTGGAAGTGTCAGAGGTGTACCTGGGAGTGTCTGCGGTGTACCTGGGAGTGTCAGAGGTTTACCTGGGAGGCTGGGTAGAAATGTACCTAGGAGTGTCTGAGGTGTACCGGGAGTGTCAGAAGTGTACCTGGAGTTAGGGTGTACCTGGAGTGTCGGGCGGTACCTGGGAGTGTCAGGCCTGGGAGTATCAGAGGTGTACCTGGCATGTGAGAGGTGCACCTGGGAGTGCAGAGGTGTACCTGCCACTGTCAGAAGTGTAACTGGGAGTGTCAGAGGTACCTGGGATTGTCAGAGGTGTACCTGGGAGTGTCAGGGGTGTAACTGGGACTGTCGGAGGTGTAACTGGGAGTGTCAAAGGTGTACCTGGGAGTGTCAGAGGTGTACCTGGGAGTGTCAGGGGTGTACCTGGGATTGTCAGGGGTGTACCTGGGAGTGTCAGGGGTGTACCTGTGAGTATCGGCGGTGTATCTGGGAGTGTCAGTGGTGTACCTGGCAGTGGCAGAGATGTACCTGGCAGTGTCAGAGCTGTACCTGGGAGTGTCTGAGGTGTACCTGGGAGTGTCGGAGGTGTACCTGGGAGTGTCAAGGGGGTACCTGGGAGTGTCAGAGGTGTACCTGGGAGTGTCAGAGGTGTACCTGGGAGTGTCTGAGGTGTACCTGGGAGTGTCTGAGGTGTACCTGGGAGTGTCAGAGGTATTCCTGGGAGTGTCAGGAGGTGTACCTGGGAGGTCAGAGGTGTACCTGGGAGTGTCTGGAGGTCTACCTGGGAGTGTTTGGTGTACCTGGGAGTGTCAGAGGTGTAACTGGAATGTGGAGGCAAACGAAGTGTCAGAAATATGCCTGGGAGTGTCTGAGGTACCTGGGAGTGTCAGAGGTGTACCTGGGAGTGTCAGGGGTGTACCTGGGAGTGTCAGGTGTACCTGGGAGTGTCAGAGGTGTACCTGGGAGTATCAGAGATGTACCTGGGAGTTCAGAGGTGTACCTGCCAGTGTCAGAGGTGTACTGCCAGTGTCAGAGGTGTACCGGTCAGAGGCACTGCCAGTGTCAGAGGTGTACCTGCCAGTGTCAGAGGTGTACCTGGAGTGTCAGGGGTGTACCTGGGAGTGTCAGAGGTGTACCTGGGAGTGTCAGAGGTGTACCTGGGAGCGTCAGAAGGTGTACCTGGGAGTGTCTGAGATGTACCTGGGAGGTCAGGGGTGTACCTGGGAGTGTCAGAGAACCTGGGAGGCCAGAGGTGTACCAGGAGTGTCGGAGGTACCTGGGAGGTCAGGTGTACCTGGGAGTGTCAGAGGTGTACCAGATGTCAGAGGTACCTGGGAGGGAGTACCTGGGAGTGTCAGAGGTGTACCTGGGAGTGTTTGAGGTGTACCTGGGAGTGTCAGAGGAGTACCTGGAGCATCAGAGAACACGGGAGTGTCAGAGATGTACCTGGGAGGTCAGAGGTGTACCTGGCAGTGTCAGAGGTGCCTGGAGTGTCTGAGGTACCTGGGAGGTAAGAGGTACTTGGGAGTGTCAGAGGTGAACCAGAGAGTGTCAGAGGAGTACTTGGGAGTGTCAGAGGTGTACCTGAGAGTATCGGAGGTACCTGGGAGTATCAGAGGTGTACCTGGGAGTGTCAGAGGTGTACCTGGGAGCTCAGAGGTACCTGGGAATGTCATAGATGCACCTGGGAGGTCAGGGGGTACCTGGAAGTGTCAGGTGTACCTGGGAGCTCAGAGGAGCACTGAAGTGTCAGAGGTGTACCTGCCAGTGTCAGAGGTGTACCCTGGTGTGTCAGAGGTGTACCTGGGAGTGTCAGGGGTGTACCTGGGAGTGTCAGAGGTACCTGGGAGTGTCAGAGGTGTACCTGGGGGCGTCAGAGGAGTACATGGGAGCTTCAGGAGGAGCACTTGAGTGTCAGAGGTGTACCTGGTAGGTGTCATTGGTGTACCTGGGAGTGTCAGACTTGTACCTGGAAGGTCAGAGGTACCTGGGAGGTTGGTGGTGTGTACCTGGGAGTGTCAGAGGTTTACCTGGGAGTGTCAGGGGTGTACCTGGGAGTGTCAGTGGCGGGTACCGGGAGTGTCTGGAGGTACCTGGAAGTGTCAGAAAGTACCTAGGAGTGTCTGAGGTACCTGGGAGTGTCAGAAGGTACCTGGGAGTGTCAGGGGTGTACCTGGGAGTGTCAAGGGGTACCTGGGAGGTCAGAGTTGTACCTGGGAGTATCAGAGGTGTACCTGGGAGTGTCAGGTGTACCTGGGAGTGTCATGGTGTACCTGGGAGTGTCAGGGGTAACTGGGAGTGTCGGAGGTGTAACTGGGAGTGTCAAAGGTACCTGGGAGTATCAGAGGTGTTCCTGGGAGTGTCAGGTGTACCTGGGATTGGTTGGGGGTGTACCTGGGAGGTCAGATGTGTACCTGCCAGTGTCAGAGGTGTACCTGGGAGTGTCTGTGGTGTACCTGGGAGTGTCGGAGGTGTACCTGGGAGTGTCAGGGGTGGAGCAGTCAGGGGTATACCTGGGAGTGTCAGAGGTACCTGGGAGTGTCAGAGGTGTACCGGAGTGTCAGAGGTGTACCTGGAAGTGTCGGAGGTGTACCTGAAGAAGTGAGAAATATACATGGGAGTGTCTGAGGTGTACCTGGAGTGCTGCAGAGGTGTACCTGGGAGTGTCAGGGGGTGTACCTGGGAGGCTGGGCGGTGTACCTGGGAGTGTCAGAGGTGTACCGGGAGTATCAGAGGTGTAACTGGGAGTGCAGTGGTGTACTGGGAGCATGGGTGTACCTGGGAGTGTCAGAGGTACCTGGAAGTCGGAGGTGTACCTGGAAGTTTCAGAAATGTTCCTGGGAGTGTCTGAGGTGTACCTAGGAGTGTCAGAGGTGTACCTGGGAATGCATGAGATGCACCTGGGAGTGTCAGGGGTGTACCGGAAGTGTCAGGGTGTACCTGGAGTGTCGGAGGTGTACCTGGGAGTGCAGAGGTACCTGGGAGTGTCTGAGGTGTACCTGGGAGTGTCAGGGGTGCACTTGGGAGTGTCTTGAGGTACCTGGGAGTGTCAGTGGTGTACATGGGAGTGTCAGAGGTACCTGGAGGCAGAGGAGGTACCCTGGAAGTGTCGGAGGTGTATCTGGAAGTGTCAGAAATATACCTGGGAGTATCTGAGGTACCTGGAGGTGTCAGAGGTACCTGGGAGCAGGTACCTGGGAGTGCCGGAGATGTACCTGGCAGTATCAGAGGTACCTGGGAGTGTTGGTGCACCTGGGAGTGTCGGAGGTACCTGGGAGTGTCAGATACCGGAGTGTCAGAGGTGTACCTGGGAGTGTCTGAGGTGTACCTGGGAGTGTCATTGGTGTACCCGGAGTGTCAGAGGTGTACCTGGAAGTGTCGGAGGTGTACATGGAAGTGTCAGAAATATACCTGGGAGTGTCTGAGGTGTACCTGGGAGTGTCAGAGGTGTACCTGGGAGTGTCAGGGGTGTACCTGGGAGTGTCTGAGGTGTACTGGTGTGTCTGAGGTGTACCTGGGAGTGTCAGAGTTGTACCTGGGAGTGTCAGGTTTGTACCAGGGAGTGTCAGAGTTGTACCTGGGTGTGTCAGAGGTGTACCTGGGAGTATCAGGTACCTGGGTGTCAGGTGTACCTGGGAGGTGTCAGGGGTGTACCTGGGAGGTCAGAGGTGTACCTGGGAGTGTCAGAGGTGACCTGGGACGTCAGAGGAGTACATGGGAGCTTCAGAGGAGCACTCGGAGGTCAGAGGTGTACCTGCCAGTGTCAGAGGTGTACCTGGGTGTGTCAGGAGGTGTACCTGGGAGTGTCAGGGGTGTACCTGGGAGTGTTGGGGAGGCACTGGGAGTGTCAGAGGTGTACCTGGGAGCGTCAGAGAGTACATGGGAGCTTCAGAGGAGTACCGGAGTGTCAGAGGCCTGGTAGTTGTCAGGTACCTGGGAGTGTCAGACTTGTACCTGGAAGTGTCAGAGGTGTACCTGGGAGTGTCTGGGGTACCTGGGAGTGTCAGAGGTTTACCTGGGAGTGTCAGGGTGCCTGGGAGTGTCAGTGGCGTACCTGGGAGTGTCTGAGGTGTACCTGGAAGTGTCAGAATGTACCAGAGTGTCTGAGGTACCAGTGTCAAAAGTGTACCTGGGAGTGTCAGGGTGTACCTGGGAGTGTCAGTACCTGGGGAGTGTCAGAGGTGTACCTGGGAGTGTCTGAGGGTACCTGGGAGTGTCAGAGGTACCTGGGAGTGTCTGAGGTGTACCGGGAGTGTAGGGGTGTACATGGGAGTGTCAGTGTACCTGAGAGTGTCAGAGGTGTACCTGGAAGTGTCGGAGGTGTATCTGGAAGTGTCAGAACATATCTGGGAGTATCTGAGGTGTACCTGGAAGTGTCAGAGGTACCTGGGAGTGTCAGGGTGTACCTGGGAGTGTCAGCGGTGTACCTGGCAGTGTCAGAGATGTACCTGGCAGTATCAGAGGTGTACCTGGGAGTGTCTGTGTGCACCTGGGAGTGTCGGAGGTGTACCTGGAGTGTCAGGGGTATACCTGGGAGTGTCAGGAGGTACCTGGGAGTGTCTGGAGGTGTACCTGGGAGCAACGGTGTACCTGGGAGGGGTCAGAGGTGTACCTGGAAGTGTCGGAGGCATGAAGTGTCAGAACATACCTGGGAGGTCTGAGGTGTACCTGGGAGGTCAGAGGTGTACCTGGGAGTCTGGGGTGTACCTGGGAGTGTCTCAGGCCTGGTGTCTGAGGTGTACCTGGGAGTGTCAGAGGTACCTGGGAGGTCAGGTTTGTACCAGGAGCGTCAGAGTTGTACCTGGGTGTGTCAGAGGAGGTACCTGGGAGTATCAGAGGTGTACCTGGGTGTGTCAGAGGTGTACCTGGGAGATGTCAGGGGTGTACCTGGGAGTGTCAGGAGGTGTACCTGGAGTGTCAGGAGGTACCTGGGAGCGTCAGAGGAGCACATGGGAGCTCAGAGGAGTACCTCGGAGTGTCAGAGGTACTGCCAGTGTCAGAGGTGTACTGGGTGTGTCAGAGGTGTACCTGGGAGTGTCAGGGGTGTACCTGGGAGTGTCAGAGAGGTGTACCTGGGAGTGTCAGAGGTGTACCTTGGAGCGTCAGAGGAGCACATGGGAGCTTAGAGGAGTACCTCGGAGTGTCAGAGGGGGCACCTGGTAGTGTCATTGGTGTACCTGGGTACAGACTTGTACCTGGAAGTGTCAGAGGTGCCTGGGAGTGTTCATGTGTACCTGGGAGTGTCAGAGGTTACCTGGGAGGTCAGGGTGCACCTGGAGTGTCAGTGGCGCCCTGGGAGTGTCTGAGGTGTACCCGGAAGTGTCAGAAATGTACCTAGGAGTGTCTGAGGTACCTGGGAGTGTCAGAAGTGTACCTGGGAGTGTCAGGGGTGTACCTGGGAGTGTCAGCGGTGTACCTGGGAGTGTCAGAGTTGTACCTGGGAGTATCAGAGGTGTACCTGGGTATGTGAGAGGTGCACCTGGGAGTGTCAGAGGTGTACCTCACTGTCAGAAGTGTAACCGGGAGTGTCAGAGGTACCTGGGATTGTCAGAGGTGTACCTGGGAGGTTGGGGGTGTAACTGGGACTGTCGGAGGTGTAACTGGGAGTGTCAAAGGTACCTGGGAGGTCAGAGGTGTACCTGGGAGTGTCAGGGGTGTACCTGGGATTGCTGGGGGTGTACCTGGGAGGTCAGACGTGTACCTGGGAGTGTCAGAGGTGTACCTGGGAGTGTCTGAGGTTCACCTGGGAGCATGGTGTACCTGGGAGGTCAGAGGTGTAACTGGAAGTAATGGAGGTGTACCTGGAAGTGTCAGAATATACCTGGGATTGTCTGAGGTGCACCTGGGAGTGTCAGAGGTACCTGGGAGCATCAGGGTGTACCTGGGAGTGGCAGAGATGTACCTGGCAGTGTCAGAGCTGTACCTGGGAGTGTCTGAGGTGCCTGGGAGTGTCGGAGGTACTGGGAAAGCTGGGGGTACCCAGAGTGTCAGACGTGTACCTGGGAGGTCAGAGGTGTACCTGGGAGTGTCTGAGGTACCTGGGAGTGTCAGGGGTATACCTGGGAGGTCAGAGGTGTACCTGGGAGGTCAGAGGTGTACCTGGGAGGTCTGAGGTCTACCTGGGAGTGTCATTGGTGTACCTGGGAGGTCAGAGGAACTGGAAGTATCGGAGGTACCTGGAAGTGTCAGAATATACCTGGGATTGTCTGAGGTGTACCTGGGAGTGTCAGAGGTGTACCTGGGAGCATCAGGTGTACCTGGGAGGCTGAGCGGTGTACCTGGGAGTGTCGGAGGTGTACCTGGGAGCATCAGAGATGTACCTGGAGCGTCAGAGTGTACCTGCCAGTGTCAGAGGTGTACCTGCGCAAGTCAGAGGTGTACCTGCCAAGGTCAGAGGTGTACCTGCCAGTGTCAGAGGTGTACCTGGGAGGTCAGGGGTGTACCTGGGAGGTCAGAG
The DNA here is from genome assembly GCF_018991925.1 of Homarus americanus. Classification (NCBI taxonomy): domain Eukaryota; kingdom Metazoa; phylum Arthropoda; class Malacostraca; order Decapoda; family Nephropidae; genus Homarus; species Homarus americanus. The sequence goes on along the minus strand of NW_024756631.1, from coordinate 3,291 downwards.
GTGTACCTGGGAGTGTCAGAGGTGTACCTGGGAGGCAGAGGTGACCTGGGAGTGTCTGAGATGTACCCGAGGTCAGGGGTGTACCTGGGATGTCAGAGATGTACCTGGGAGTGTCAGAGGTGCACCAGGAGCAGCCGAGTGTACCTGGGAGTGTCAGGGTGTACCCTGGGAGCTGGGAGGTGTACCAGGAGGTCAGAGGTGTACCTGGGAGGTGTGAGGTGTACCTGGGAGTGTCAGAGGTGTACCTGAGTGTTTGAGGTACCTGGGAGTGTCAGAGGAGCACCTGGGAGCATCAGAGAGAATACCTGGGAGTGCAGAGATGTACCTGGGAGGTGTCAGAGGTGTACCTGGCAGTGTCAGAGGTGTACCTGGGAGTGTCAGAGGTGTACCTGGGAGTGTCTGAGGTGCACCTGGGAGTGAAGAGGTGTACTTGGGAGGTCAGAGGTGAACCAGAGTGTCAGAGGTGAACCAGAGAGTGTCAGAGGAGTACTTGGAGGTCAGAGGTGTACCTGAGAGTATCGGAGGTGTACCTGGGAGTATCGGAGGTGTACCTGGGAGTGTCAGAGGTGTACCTGGGAGTGCCAGAAGTGTACCTGAGTGTCAGTGATGTACCTGGGATTGTCAGGTGTGTACCAGGGAGTGTCAGAGGTGTACCTGGGAGTGTCAGAGGTGCACCTGGGAGTGTCTGAGGTGTACCTGGGAGGTTCGAGGTACCTGGGTGTCTGAGGTGTACCTGGGAGGTCAGAGTTGTACCTGGGAGGGTCAGGTTTGTACCAGGGAGTGTCAGAGTTGTACCTGGGGTGTCAGAGGTATCTGGGAGTGCAGAGGTACCTGGGAGTGTCAGTGGGCACCTGGGAGTGTTGGGGTGCACCTGGGAGGTCGGAGGTGTACCTGGGAGGCCAGAGGCCCAGAGTGTCAGGTGGTGTACCTGGGAGGTCAGGTTTGTACCAGGGAGTCAGAGGTACCCAGGAGTGTCAGAGGTGTACCTGGGAGGTCAGAGGCCCAGAGTGTTGGGGCGTGTACTGGGAACGTCAGAGAGGTACCGGGAGTGCTCAGAGGTGCCTGGGAGGTCAGGAGGTGTACATGGGAGCGTGAGAGGAGAACCTGGGAGATTCAGAGGAGCATTCTCGGAGTGTCGAGAGGTGTACCTGTAGTTTCATTGGTGTACCTGGGAGTGTCTGAGGTACCTGGGAGTGCCTGAGTGTACCTCGAAGTGTCAGAGGTGCACCTGGGAGGTTCAGGAGTCAGAGGTGTACATGAGTGTCAGGGGTGTACCTGGGAGTGTCAGTGGCGTACCTGGGAGTGTCTGAGGTACCTGGAAGTGTCAGAATGTACCTAGGGAGTGTCTGAGGTGTAGCTCTGGGGAGGTTGTGAAGGTGCACCGGGAGCTCAGGCAGGCCTGGGAGCCAAGGTGTACCTGGATGTCAGAGACATATGCCTGGAGTATCAGAGGTGTACCTGGGTGTGTGAGATGCACCTGGGAGTGTCAGTGGTGTACCTGCCACTGTCAGAAGTGTACCTGGGAGTGTCAGAGATGTACCTGGGAGTATCAGAGGTGTACCTGGGTGTGTGAGAGATGCACCTGGGAATGTCAGAGGTGTACCTGCCACTGTCAGAAGTGTACCGGGGAGTGTCAGCGGTGTACCTGGGAGCGTCAGAGGTGTACCTGGGAGTATCGGAGGTTTACCTGGGTGTGACAGAGGTGTACCTGGGAGTGTCAGAGGTGTACCTGCCAGTGTCAAAGGTGTACCTGGCAGTGTCAGAGGTGTACCTTGGAGTGTTTGAGGTGTACCTGTGAGTGTCAGAGGTGTACTTGGGAGTGTCAGAGGTGAACCAGGAGTGTCAGAGAGTACCCAGGAGTGTCAGAGGTACCTGGGAGTATCGGAGGTACCTGGGAGCACGGGAGGTGCACCTGGAGCATTGGAGGTGTACCAGGGAGTGTCAGGTGTACCTGGGAGTGTCAGGGTGACCTGTGAGGCATGGAAGGTGACCTGGGAGTGCCTGAGGTGTACCTGGAGTGTCTGAGGTGTACCTGGGAGTGTCTGAGGTCTGTGCCGGGAGGTGTACCAGAGTGCCCAGAGGTGCACTCCTGGGGTGTCAGTGGTGTACCTGGAAGTGTCAGGTGTGTGCACAGGAGGTCAGAGGTGTTCCTGGAGTGTCAGGGCAAAATCTGGGAGTGTCAGTGGTGTACCTGGGATGTCAGGTGTGTGCCAGTGAGTCTCAGAGGAGTACCTGGGAGTGTCAGCGGTGTGCCTGGGAGTGTCAGATTTGTTCATGGGGGTGTCAGAGGTGCACTAAAAGCCAGAAGAGTACCTGGGAGCAAGCCAGAGGAGCATTGGAGTGTCATAGGTGTACCCAGAATGACAGAGGTACCTGGAGTGTCCAGGAGACCATAAGTCTCTGAGGTACCTGGGAGTGCTGAGGTGTACCTGGGAGTGTCATCAGTGTTCTGGAGTGTCAGAGGTGTACCTGGGAGTGTCAGAGGTGTACCTAAAATCAACCATAAGTGTACCTGAAGAGTTTCAGGGGTGTACCTGGGAGTGTCAGAGGTGAACCAGGAGGTCAGAGACACCTGGGAGTGTCAGAAATTTACCTGGGATTGTCTGAATTGTAAATGCATTGTCAGAGGCGTGACCTGGGAGTGTCAGAGAGGCCTGGGAGCATCAGAGAGTACCTGGGATGCCAGATTTGTTCATGGAGCACAGAGGTGTACCTGGGGTGCTCAGAAGAGTACCTGGGAGCGTCAACAGCGCCCTGGAGTGTCACAGGTGTACCCAGAAGTGTCAGAGGTGCTTACCTGCAGGTGTCAGAGGTGCCCAAAGTGTCTAGGTGTACCTGGGAGTGTCAGAATTGCACCTGGGAGCAACATCAGTGTTCTGGGAGTGTCAGGAGGTGTACCTGGGAGGTCAGGAATTGTCACCCAGAAGTGTCGAGTGTACCTGGAAGGTCAAGGGTGTACCTGGGAGCAAGGTCAGAGAACCAGGAGTGTCAAAGTACCTGGGAGTGTCAGGGGTGCACCTGGGAGCAAGTCCGAGGTGTAAATGAGTGTCAGAGGTGTACCTGGGAGGTCAGAAGTGTGCACCTGGGAGTGCTGGGTGTACCTGGGAGTGTCACGGTGTACCCGGGAGAGTCAGAATGTACCTGGGAGCATCAGAGGTACCTGGTGTGAGAGAGATGCACCTGGGAGTGTCAGAGGTGCAACTGCCACCGTCAGAAGTGTACCTGGGAGTGTCACAGAGGTGTACCTGGGAGCGTCAGAGGATAACACACGTAACCGAACGGTGCTACCTA